>NC_092285.1:2902571-2922571 GCF_036320965.1 Panulirus ornatus
GCCGGGCGAACCGCTGGGACCCTGCAACACAAAACCATTCGGTTAATTGGGACATCAACACTGCTCTATCCGCTTACATGGGACGCCTCTTGTAACCTAACCTGGCCAGCTGGGATCTACAGTGTCACCTGTTGTTATAACCACATCCCCATAAGAACACAAGCGTGATTAATGATCTTTTAATAATAACAGGTGTGGATTAATGTACACACGACCAGGTCTTCATGGATGATTATAATGATTAATTATGTGATGTCTTATCCATCACTTGCCTTACATGATGATAATGATAACCTAATATATTGTGGTCCTGATAATTAAAACACACACACACACACACACACATATACACACACACACATACACACATACACACACACACACCACACACACACACACACAACACACATACACACACACACACACACACACACACACATACACACATACACACACACACACACACACACATACACACATACACATACACACACATACACACATACACACATACACACACACACACACACACACACACACACACACACACATACACACATACACACACACACACACACACACACACACACACACACACACATACACACATACACACACACACACACACACACACACACACACACACACACATACACACACACACACACACACGTCATTCTGTCCTTAACGATGTAGTTTACAAGGTCATCAGACTCTAGGAACCATCACGCTCTAGGAGCTATCAGACTCTAGGAACCATCTGGTTCTAGAAACCACCAGGCTCTAAAAACCATCTATGAATCATCATCCTCTAGAAACCATCAGCATCTAGGAACCATTAGGTTCTAGAAAACCACCAGGCTCTAAAAACCATCTATGAATCATCATCCTCTAGAAACCATCAGCATCTAGGAACCATTAGGTTCTAGAAAACCACCAGGCTCTAAAAACCATCTGACTATGAACCATCATGGAGAAACCATCAGCATCTAGGAACCATTAGGTTCTAGAGACCATCAGGCTGTAAAAACCATCAGATTCTAGAAATCATCGGGCTTCAGAATCTTCCAGACTCCAGAAACCACCTGGTTCTAGACACTATCAAGTTTTAGAAACCATCAAGCCATAGAGACCACCAAGCCCTAGAAACCATCCTACTATAGACGCTAACTGGCTCAAATAATAATAATAAAAAAATTTGGCTCAAAAAATCGTTTATAAAACCTATCGTTTCAGAAACCAACAGGTTTTCAGAAACCATAATTGTAGTAAACGTGGTTTTTAGAAACCATAGTTTACAGAAACCATCAGGTTTTCAGAAATCAAGTTTTTAGAAACCGTCAGGTTTTCAGACACCAAGTTTTTAGAAACCATCAGGTTTTCAGAAGCCATCAAGTTTTTACAAACCATCAGGTTTTCAGAAACCAATTTTTCCTTTTTTTTTGAAACCATCGAGTTTTTAGAAACCAAAATTTTAGAAACCATCAATTTTATATAAACCAAGTTTTCAGAAACCATCAGGTGTTTAGAAATCATCATGTTTACAGAAACGATCAGGTTTTCAGAAACCACTTTTTTTTTTTAGAAAACATCATGTTTTCAGAAACCATCACGACATGAGAGGGGACAGGCGAGGGAGCCAGAGGTGGAGCCACGCGAGGGAATTCATGTGTGTTGTACACCCGCTCCCACCTGTGTTGTACATGTACACACAACACCCGCTCCCACCTGTGTTGTACATGTACACACAACACCCGCTCCCACCTGTGTTGTACATGTACACACAACACCCGCTCCCACCTGTGTTGTACATGTACACACAACACCCGCTCCCACCTGTGTTGTACATGTACACACAACACCCGCTCCCACCTGTGTTGTACATGTACACACAACACCCGCTCCCACCTGTGTTGTACATGTACACACAACACCCGCTCCCACCTGTGTTGTACATGTACACACAACACCCGCTCCCACCTGTGTTGTACATGTACACACAACACCCACTCCCACCTGTGTTGTACATGTACACACAACACCCGCTCCCACCTGTGTTGTACATGTACACACAACACCCGCTCCCACCTGTGTTGTACATGTACACACAACACCCGCTCCCACCTGTGTTGTACATGTACACACAACACCCGCTCCCACCTGTGTTGTACATGTACACACAACACCCGCTCCCACCTGTGTTGTACATGTACACACAACACCCACTCCCACCTGCCACACACTTCCAACAAAATGATTATGAGTAAAAGATTTACAAACTTACTCACGTAAACTGCCACAATTTTTTACACGGAAAACCTTATAAAATGACACACGTACTGACGTAGTAGCTACAAAATTCTACACACGAGACCTTGTAAATGAAGTATACAAACTTACAAACGTAGCTACAAAATTCTACTCACATGACCTTGTAGATGAAGTAAACAAACTTACAAACGTAGCTACAAAATTCAACTCACAAGACCTTGTACATTGTACAAACTTACACACGTAGCTACATAATTTTACACACAAGACCTCGTAAATGAAGTATACAGACTTACAAACGTAGCTACAAAATTCTACTCGCAAGACCTTGTAAATGAAGTAAACAAACTTACAAACGTAGCTACAAAATTCTACTCACAAGACCTTGTAAATGAAGTAAACAAACTTACAAACGTAGCTACAAAATGTTACACACAAGACCTTGTAAATGAAGTAAACAAACTTACAAACGTAGCTACAAAATGTTACACACAAGACCTTGTAAATGAAGTATACAAACTTACACACGTATCTACAAAATTTAACACACATGACCTTGTAAATGAAGTATACAAACTTACACACGTATCTACAAAATTTTACACACATGACCTTGTAAATGAAGTATACAAACTTACACACGTAGCTACAGAATTCTACACACAAGAACTTGTAACTTGTACAGACTTACAGACTTAAGCTACAGAATTTTACACATATGTCTTTGTAAACTGATAAACTTGGCCAGAATAACTAGTGCTACCTAAAGTAAGTGTAGCCTAACTAACTAAAGTAAGTGTTGCCTAACTACCTAAGTAAGTGTAGCCTAACTACCGAAAGTAAGTATAGCCTAACTACCTTCAAGTAAGTGTACGCTAACTACCTAAAGTAATTGTAAGCTAACTACCTAAAGTAAGTGTAGCCTAACTACCTAATGTAAGTGTAGCCAACTACCTAAAGTAAGTGTAGCCTAACTACCTTAAAGTAAGTGTACCCTAACTATCTAATGTAAGTGTAGCCTAACGACCTAATGTAAGAGTAGCCTAACTACCTTAAAGTAAGTGTAGCCTAACTACCTAAAGTAAGTGTAGCCTGACTCCCTAAAGTAAGTGTAGCCTAACTACCTTAAAGTAAGTGTAGCCTATTTACCTGAAGTACGCGTAGCCTAACTACTTTGAAGTACGTGTAACCTAAGTACCTAAAGTCAGCGTAGCCTAACTACCTTAAAGTAAGTGTAGCCTAATTAAGTCAACAGAGATCAGGGCCATTGCACTCCAAGGGTCGTACCGTCGTGCTCCAGGTCAACACCATAAACTACCTAACCACCTAACTTACACACGTACGTACACAGTTAATTACCGGAACTATCTTCTTAAACGTCTTAAAATAAAGTCAGGTCTACGTCGTCAATCCAGCAAAATAAATGAAATAATTACCTTAAATAAATAATTTAACGTAAGATGGTCTACTTAACTACATGGTTATAAATAGTGGCAAACAATATAACTCAAGTAAAGTATAAATACTACCCTAGGGTAACATGTTACCTTAACAACGTCTCCTGCCCTACACTAGGGTAACATGTTACCCTAACAATGTCTCGTACCCGACACAAGGTTAGACTATGACCCCTAACAACGTCTCCTGCCCTACACTAGGGTAGGCTATGACCCTAACAACGTCTCCTGCCCTACACTAGGATAGGCTATGACCCTAACAACGTCTCCTGCCCTACACTAGGGTAGGCTATGACCCTAACAACGTCTCCTGCCCTACACTAGGATAGGCTATGACCCTAACAACGTCTCCTGCCCTACACTAGGGTAGGCTATGACCCTAACAACGTCTCCTGCCCTACACTAGGATAGGCTATGACCCTAACAACGTCTCCTGCCCTACACTAGGGTAGGCTATGACCCTAACAACGTCTCCTGTCTACACTAGGGTAGGCTATGACCCTAACAACGTCTCCTGCCCTACACTAGGGTAGGCTATGACCCTAACAACGTCTCCTACCCTACACTAGGATAGGATATGATCCTAACAACGTCTCCTGTCCTACACTAAGGTAGGCTATGACCCTAAGAACGTCTTCTGCCCTAACTAGGGTAGGCTATGACCCTAACAACGTCTTCTGCCCTACACTAGGGTAGGCTATGACCCTAACAACGTCTCCTGCCCTTCAATAGGGTAGGCTATGACCCTAACAACGTCTCCTACCCTACACTAGGGTAGGCTATAACTCCTAACAATGTCTCCTACCCTACACTAGGATAGGATATGACCCTAACAACGTCTCCTGCCCTACACCAGGGTAGGCTATGACCCTAACAACGTCTCCTACCCTACACTAGGGTAGGCTATGACCCGAACAACGTTTCCTACCCTACACTAGGGTAGGCTATGACCCTAACACCGTCTCCTACCCTACACTAGGTTAGGCTATAACTCCTAACAATGTCTCCTACCCCACACTAAGGTAGGATATGACCCTAACAACGTCTCCTACCCTACACTAGGGTAGGCTATGACCTAACAACGTCTCCTGCCCTACACTAGGGTAGGCTATGACCCTAACAACGTCTCCTACCCTACACTAGGGTAGGCTATGACCCGAACAACGTCTCCTACCCTACACTAGGGTAGGCTATGACCCTAACACCGTCTCCTACCCTACACTAGGGTAGGCTATAACTCCTAACAATGTCTCCTACCCTACACTAAGGTAGGATATGACCCTAACAACGTCTCCTACCCTACACTAGGGTAGGCTATGACCTAACAACGTCTCCTGCCCTACACTATGGTAGGCTATGACCCTAACAACGTCTCTTACCCTACACTAGGGTAGGCTATGACCCGAACAACGTCTCCTACCCTACACTTGGGTAGGCTATAACTCCTAACAATGTCTCCTACCCTACACTAGGGTAGGATATGACCCTAACAACGTCTCCTGCCCTACACTAGGGTGTACTATGATCCTACACTAGGGTGTACTATGATCCTACACTAGTGTGTACTATGATCCTACACTAGGGTGTACTATGATCCTACACTAGGGTGTGCTATGATCCTACAATAGGGTGTACTATGATCCTACACTAAAGTATACTATGATCCTACACTAGGGTGTACTATGATCCTACACTAGGGTGTGCTATGATCCTACACTAGGGTGTACTATGATCCTACACTAAAGTATACTATGATCCTACACTAGGGTGTACTATGATCCTACACTAGGGTGTACTATGATCCTACACTAGAGTGTACTATGATCCTACACTAGGGTGTACTATGATCCTCCACTAGGGTGTACAATGATCCTACACTAGGGTGTACTATGATCCTCCACTAGGGTGTACAATGATCCTCCACTAGGGTGTACAATGATCCTCCACTAGGGTGTACTATGATCCTACACTAGGGAGTACTATGATCCTACACTAGAGTGTACTATGATCCTACACTAGGGTGTACTATGATCCTCCACTAGGGTGTACAATGATCCTACACTAGGGTGTACTATGATCCTACACTAGGGTGTACAATGATCCTCCACTAGGGTGTACAATGATCCTACACTAGGGTGTACTATGATCCTACACTAGGGTGTACAATGATCCTCCACTAGGGTGTATAGCCCCAAGGGAGGGTGTGACCCCCTGGGTGTGGGGGGGGGTCTGCCACCTACCATTGGACCAGCGTCTCCATCCTTGCCCTTCTTGCCCCGACGCCCCCTCGGTCCAGGTTCTCCTTTAGGACCTGAAAACAAGAAAGAAAACAAGAGATAACAAATGTAATCATTTATCTACACTACTAATTCATCATTTATCAGTTTTAATTACAGGTAAACTGGACATGTATCATTCCGGGGTGGTTTTAATTACAGGTAAACTGGACATGTATCATTCCGGGGTGGTTTTTACAGGCGATATACACAATGTATGATGTAAAATAGGAAGGTTTTTAGTCGACATAATAGTAAATTGGATTATGAATAGGTTGTTACTTTCTTTACCCCCTCCCCTCTCTTCTTGCCCCTTGCCCATTACCCCCTCTCTTCTTGCCCCTTGCCCCCTCTCTTCTTGCCCCTTGCCCCATTACCCCCTCTCTCCCTGCCCCTTGCCCCATTACCCCCTCTCTTCTTGCCCCTTGCCCCATTACCCACTCTCTTCTTGCAACCTTGCCTCATTACCCCCTCTCTTCTTGCCCCTTGCCCCATTACCCCCTCTCTTTTTGCCCCTTGCCCCCTCTCTTCTTGCAACCTTGCCTCATTACCCCCTCTCTTCTTGCCCCTTGCCCTATTACCCCCTCTCTTCTTGCAACCTTGCCTCATTACCCCCTCTCTTCTTGCCCCTTGCCCCATTACCCCCTCTCTTTTTGCCCCTTGCCCTATTACCCCCTCTCGCAACCTTGCCTCATTACCCCCTCTCTTCTTGCCCCTTGCCGCATTACCCCCTCTCTTCCTGCCCCTTGCCCCATTACTCCCTCTCTTCTTGCCCCCTGCCGCATTACCCCCTTTCTTCTTGCCCCATTACCCCCTCTCTTCCTGCCCCTTGCCCCATTACCCCCTCTCTCCCTGCCCCTTGCCCCATTACCCCCTCTCTTCTTGCCCCTTGCCCCATTACCAACTCTCTTCCTGCCCCTTGCCCCATTACCCCCTCTCTTCTTGCCCCTTGACCCATAACCCACTCTCTTCTTGCAACCTTGCCTCATTACCCCCTCTCTCTAAGACCCTTGCCCCATTACAGCCTCTCTTCTTGCCCCTTGCCCCATTACCCCCTCTCTTCTTGCCCCTTGCCCCATTACCCCCTCTCTTCTTGCCCCTTGCCCCCTCTCTTCTTGCCCCTTGCCCCATTACCCACTCTCTTCTTGCATAACACACCCCAGGTAGCACCAGGGAACACCAAGTAACATAACACCCCAGGTAGCACCAGGGAACACCAGGTAACATAACACCCCAGGTAGCACCAGGAAACACCAAGTAACATAACACCCCCAGGCATCACCAGGGAACACCAAGTAACATAACACCCCCAGGTAGCACCAGGGAACACCAAGTAACATAACACACCCAGGTAGCACCAGGGAACACCAAGTAACATAACACCCCCAGGTAGCACCAGGGAACACCAAGTAACATAACACCCCAGGTAGCACCAGGGAACACCAAGTAACATAACACCCCAGGTAGCACCAGGGAACACCAAGTAACATAACACCCCCAGGTAGCACCAGGGAACACCAAGTAACATAACACCCCCAGGCATCACCAGGGAACACCAAGTAACATAACACCCCCAGGAAGCACCAGGGAACACCAAGTAACATAACAGCCCAGGTAGCACCAGGGAACACCACGTAACATAACACCCCCAGGTAGCACCAGGGAACACCAAGTAACATAACACCCCAGGTAGCACAAGGGAACACCAAGTAACATAACACCCCCAGGTAGCACCAGGGAACACCAAGTAACATAACACCCCCAGGTAGCACCAGGGAACACCAAGTAACATAACACCTCCAGGTAGCACCAGGGAACACCAAGTAACATAACACACCAGGTAGCACTAGGGAACACCAAGTAACATAACACCCCCAGGTAGCACCAGGGAACACCAAGTAACATAACACCCCAGGTAGCACCAGGGAACACCAAGTAACATAATACCCCCAGGTAGCACCAGGGAACACCAAGTAACATAACACCCCAGGTAGCACCAGGGAACACCAAGTAACATAACACCCCAGGTAGCACCAGGGAACACCAAGTAACATAACACCCCCAGGTAGCACCAGGGAACACCAAGTAACATAACACCTCCAGGTAGTACCAGGGAACACCAAGTAACACAACACACCAGGTAGCACTAGGGAACACCAAGTAACATAACACCCCCAGGTAGCACCAGGGAACACCAAGTAACATAACACCCCAGGTAGCACCAGGGAACACCAAGTAACATAACACCCCAGGTAGCACCAGGGAACACCAATTAACATAACACCCCAGGTAGCACCAGGGAACACCAAGTAACATAACACCCCCAGGTAGCACCAGGGAACACCAAGTAACATAACACCCCAGGTAGCACCAGGGAACACCAAGTAACATAACATACCCCAGGTAGCACCAGGGAAAACCAAGTAACATAACAACCCCCCAGGTAGCACCAGGGAACACCAAGTAGCATAACACCCCCAGGTAGCACCAGGGAACACCAAGTAACATAACACCCCAGGTAGCACCAGGGAACACCAAGTAACATAACATACCCCAGGTAGCACCAGGGAACACCAAGTAACATAACACCCCCAGGTAGCACCAGGGAACACCAAGTAATATAACATACCCCAGGTAGCACCAGGGAACACCAAGTAACATAACACCCCCAGGTAGCACCAGGGAACACCAAGTAACATAACATACCCCAGGTAGCACCAGGGAACACCAAGTAACATAACACCCCCAGGTAGCACCAGGGAACACCAAGTAATATAACATACCCCAGGTAGCACCAGGGAACACCAAGTAACATAACACCCCCAGGTAGCACCAGGGAACACCAAGTAACATAACATACCCCAGGTAGCACCAGGGAACACCAAGTAATATAACATACCCCAGGTAGCACCAGGGAACACCAAGTAACATAACACACCAGGTAGCACCAGGGAACACCAAGTAACATAACATACCCCAGGTAGCACCAGGGAACACCAAGTAATATAACATACCCCAGGTAGCACCAGGGAACACCAAGTAACATAACACACCAGGTAGCACCAGGGAACACCAAGTAACATAACACCCCAGGTAGCACCAGGGAACACCAAGTAACATAACATACCCCAGGTAGCACCAGGGAACACCAAGTAACATAACATACCCCAGGTAGCAATAGGGAACACCAAGTAACATAACATACCCCAGGTAGCACCAGGGAACACCAGGTAACATAACACCCCAGGTAGCACCAGGGAACACCAAGTAACATAACACACCCCAGGTAGCACCAGGGAACACCAAGTAACATAACACACCCCAGGTAGCACCAGGGAACACCAGGTAACATAACACCCCAGGTAGCACCAGGGAACACCAAGTAACATAACATACCCCAGGTAGCACCAGGGAACACCAAGTAACATAACACACCAGGTAGCACCAGGGAACACCAAGTAACATAACACCCCAGGTAGCACCAGGAACACCAAGTAACATAACATACCCCAGGTAGCACCAGGGAACACCAAGTAACATAACATACCCCAGGTAGCACCAGGGAACACCAAGTAACATAACATACCCCAGGTAGCACCAGGGAACACCAGTAACATAACACCCCAGGTAGCACCAGGGAACACCAAGTAACATAACACACCCCAGGTAGCACCAGGGAACACCAAGTAACATAACACCCCAGGTAGCACCAGGGAACACCAAGTAACATAACACACCCCAGGTAGCACCAGGGAACACCAAGTAACATAACAGCCCAGGTAGCACCAGGAACACCAAGTAACATGACATACCCCAGGTAGCACCAGGAAACACCAAGTAACATAACACCCCCAGGTAGCACCAGGGAACACCAAGTAACATAACAACCCCCCAGGTAGCACCAGGGAACACCAAGTAACATAACACACCAGGTAGCACCAGGGAACACCAAGTAACATAACAACCCCCCAGGTAGCACCAGGGAACACCAAGTAACATAACAACCCCCTAGGTAGCACCAGGGAACACCAAGTAACATAACACACCAGGTAGCACCAGGGAACACCAAGTAACATAACAACCCCCCAGGTAGCACCAGGGAACACCAAGTAACATAACACCCCCCCAGGTAGCACCAGGGAACACCAAGTAGCATAACACCCCCAGGTAGCACCAGGGAACACCAAGTAACATAACATACCCCAGGTAGCACCAGGGAACACCAAGTAACATAACAACCCCCCAGGTAGCACCAGGGAACACCAAGTAACATAACACCCCAGGTAGCACCAGGAACACCAAGTAACATAACACCCCAGGTAGCACCAGGGAACACCAAGTAACATAACACCCCAGGTAGCACCAGGGAACACCAAGTAACATAACACACACCCCAGGTAGCGCCAGGGAACACCAAGTAACATAACACACCCCAGGTAGCACCAGGGAACACCAAGTAACATAACACCCCAGGTAGCACCAGGGAACACCAAGTAACATAACACCCCCAGGTAGCACCAGGGAACACCAAGTAACATAACACCCCCAGGTAGCACCAGGGAACACCAAGTAACATAACAACCCCCCAGGTAGCACCAGGGAACACCAAGTAACATAACACCCCAGGTAGCACCAGGAACACCAAGTAACATAACACCCCAGGTAGCACCAGGGAACACCAAGTAACATAACACCCCAGGTAGCACCAGGGAACACCAAGTAACATAACACACACCCCAGGTAGCGCCAGGGAACACCAAGTAACATAACACACCCCAGGTAGCACCAGGGAACACCAAGTAACATAACAACCCCCCAGGTAGCACCAGGGAACACCAAGTAACATCCTGGCGTCAAGGAACACATTCCAGGTTCCAGGGGCAACGTGCTCAACTGCCCCTGGAAACCCTTCCCTCTTCCTCCTTCTCTTCCTTCCCTCTTCCTCCTTCTCTTCCCTCCCTCTTCCTTCTCTTCCCTCCCTCTTCCTCCTTCTCTTCCTTCCCTCTTCCTCCTTCTCTTCCCTCTTCCTCCTTCTCTTCCCTCCCTCTTCCTCCTTCTCTTCCCTCCCTCTTCCTTCTCTTCCCTCCCTCTTCCTCCTTCTCTTCCCTCCCTCTTCTTCCTCCTCTTCCCTCCCTCATCCCCCCTTCTCTTCCCTCCCTCTTCCCTCCCTCATCCCCCTTCTCTTCCCTCCCTCATCCCTCCTTCTCTTCCCTCCCTCATCCCTCCTTCTCTTCCCTCCCTCTTCCTCCTTCTCTTCCTTCCCTCTTCCACCTTCTCTTCCCTCCCTCTTCCTCCTTCTCTTCCCTCCCTCTTCCTTCTCTTCCCTCCCTCTTCCTCCTTCTGTTCCCTCCCTCTTCTTCCTCCTCTTCCCTCCCTCTTCCTCCTCCTCTTCCCTCCCTCATCCCCCTTCTCTTCCCTCCCTCATCCCCCTTCTCTTCCCTCCCTGTACCTCCTTCTCTTCCCTCCCTCTTCCCTCCTTCTCTTCCCTCCCTCTTCCCTCCTCCTCTTCCCTCCCTGTACCTCCTTCTCTTCCCTCCCTCATCCCCCTTCTCTTCCCTCCCTGTACCTCCTTCTCTTCCCTCCCTCTTCCCTCCTTCTCTTCCCTCCCTCTTCCTCCTCCTCTTCCCTCCCTCATCCCCCTTCTCTTCCCTCCCTCATCCCCCTTCTCTTCCCTCCCTGTACCTCCTTCTCTTCCCTCCCTCATCCCTCCTCCTCTTCCCTCCCTCATCCCTCCTCCTTTTCCCTCCCTGTACCTCCTTCTCTTCCCTCCCTCTTCCCTCCAACCCGAGGCATTACCCTTCGCTAGATTAGGGTTTCCCCCCCCCCCCTCCTAAACCCCTCCTTGTGCCCCAAGGGGGCGGGCGAGAGAGAGAGAGAGAGAGAGAGAGAGAGAGAGAGAGAGAGAGAGAGAGAGAGAGAGAGAGAGAGAGAGAGAGAGAGAGCAGCAGCAGCAGACGACCACCACGACACGACCCAATCATGTTTACTGACGTGTCATTGTGGTGGGGTCGTCGCCCCGTCAACCTTCGTCCGCTCACGACGTCGTCCACTCCAACGCCCACGCCCACGCCCACGCCCACCACCCACGCCCACGCCAGGTGGAGGGCCAGTACTGGAGTCCTATCATTAATGAGACCTCAAGTGTATTGTGGGGGCTGGAGTGTCGTGTGTAGTCACCAACACTACACAGGGGGTGTGTTGAGGGAGGTGTTGTTGGAGATGTGTTGGAGATGGGATGGGCGAGTGTTGGAGCGGCGAGCACTAGCGAGGGAGGATGGTGAACGAAGTCTTCTGGCGCGTCTGCCATGATTGAATTTATTGGCACAGGAGATTAACGAAGTGTCTAGTACGACCAATCGGGATGTCTGTCCCTTCCTTTTCCATATCCCCCTCCTGGAACAGGAACTCTCGCTCGAGTTTTTCTTTTTTTCCCCCTTCCATTCTGGCTCCAGCCACCATCACCAGCGCTGTGGTGTCTTCCAGCAGACCTCCTGGACAATGTTCCAGTCATAACCCATTCCAGCAGACCTGAACAATGTTCCAGTCATAACCCATTCCAGCAGACCTCCTGGACAATGTTCCAGACATAACCCATTCCAGCAGACCTCCTGGACAATGTTCCAGTCATAACCCATTCCAGCAGACCTGAACAATGTTCCAGTCATAACCCATTCCAGCAGACCTGGACAATGTTCCAGTCATAACCCATTCCAGCAGACCTGAACAATGTTCCAGTCATAACCCATTCCAGCAGACCTGAACAATGTTCCAGTCATAACCCATTCCAGCAGACCTGAACAATGTTCCAGTCATAACCCATTCCAGCAGACCTGAACAATGTTCCAGTCATAACCCATTCCAGCAGACCTCCTGGACAATGTTCCAGTCATAACCCATTCCAGCAGACCTCCTGGACAATGTTCCAGTCATAACCCATTCCAGCAGACCTCCTGGACAATGTTCCAGTCATAACCCATTCCAGCAGACGTGGACAATGTTCCAGTCATAACCCATTCCAGCAGACCTCCTGGACAATGTTCCAGTCATAACCCATTCCAGCAGACCTCCTGGACAATGTTCCAGACATAACCCATTCCAGCAGACCTCCTGGACAATGTTCCAGTCATAACCCATTCCAGCAGACCTCCTGGACAATGTTCCAGTCATAACCCATTCCAGCAGACCTGAACAATGTTCCAGTCATAACCCATTCCAGCAGACCTGAACAATGTTCCAGTCATAACCCATTCCAGCAGACCTCCTGGACAATGTTCCAGTCATAACCCATTCCAGCAGACCTCCTGGACAATGTTCCAGACATAACCCATTCCAGCAGACCTCCTGGACAATGTTCCAGTCATAACCCATTCCAGCAGACCTCCTGGACAATGTTCCAGTCATAACCCATTCCAGCAGACCTCCTGGACAATGTTCCAGTCATAACCCATTCCAGCAGACCTCCTGGGCAATGTTCCAGTCATAACCCATTCCAGCAGACCTCCTGGACAATGTTCCAGTCATAACCCATTCCAGCAGACCTCCTGGACAATGTTCCAGTCATAACCCATTCCAGCAGACCTCCTGGACAATGTTCCAGTCATAATCCATTCCAGCAGACCTCCTGGACAATGTTCCAGTCATAACCCATTCCAGCAGACCTCCTGGACAATGTTCCAGTCATAACCCATTCCAGCAGACCTCCTGGACAATGTTCCAGTCATAACCCATTCCAGCAGACCTGAACAATGTTCCAGTCATAACCCATTCCAGCAGACCTCCTGGACAATGTTCCAGTCATAACCCATTCCAGCAGACCTCCTGGACAATGTTCCAGTCATAACCCATTCCAGCAGACCTCCTTGACAATGTTCCAGTCATAACCCATTCCAGCAGACCTCCTGGACAATGTTCCAGACATAACCCATTCCAGCAGACCTCCTGGACAATGTTCCAGTCATAACCCATTCCAGCAGACCTCCTGGACAATGTTCCAGTCATAACCCATTCCAGCAGACCTCCTGGACAATGTTCCAGTCATAATCCATTCCAGCAGACCTCCTGGACAATGTTCCAGTCATAACCCATTCCAGCAGACCTCCTGGACAATGTTCCAGTCATAACCCATTCCAGCAGACCTCCTGGACAATGTTCCAGTCATAACCCATTCCAGCAGACCTGAACAATGTTCCAGTCATAACCCATTCCAGCAGACCTCCTGGACAATGTTCCAGTCATAACCCATTCCAGCAGACCTCCTGGACAATGTTCCAGTCATAACCCATTCCAGCAGACGTGGACAATGTTCCAGTCATAACCCATTCCCATTCCACAAACCCAGGAAGGCGTGGAAAAGAAGTTCCCATCCAGTTGTGAATCCTGGAAAACTGTTGGTCTCGGGTCCATGTGAATCAAGAGAGATCTAGGGAGAGGCAGGGAGCCAGGTGCCACTGAAGATGACTCCAGTGTCAACAAACTTCAAGATATTCCTCCTTTTTTTCAATAGACTCGAGTTAATAATAAAGATCCACATGGCATCTCCTGACCCCTTCACACACCCCCCTGTTGACCTGACCTGTTGAGGTCAGGTCCTGCAGGGCCTGGATGACCTGGTTTTATGGAAATGTGGGTTAATTATAACCCACCTCCTTCCTCAAGTGGGAAGACGACCCCACCCTGAGGCATGAGGAGGAATTTTCCCCACTTCATTATTTTCGTTTGGGTCTGTCGTCTATATAGCCTCATTTTCAGCTCCCCAGCGGGAGGGAGTGAGTGGGGGCGTGTTCCTCCAACCTGTTCGCAGCAGCTGGGGAACTCCTGGATATAAAGTTCCAGGAGAGATAACGGGGAGGACATAAGATAAGGAGATAAGAGAGGAAATGATCCTGGTTGGTCTGATGGAGGATGAGAGGACTTAACCAAGACACGATCACCCGTGGCGAGGGGTCAGTCAATATGACGGGGGGAGGAGGAGGAGGAGGAGGAGGAGGAGGAGGAGATGAAGAGGAAGAAGAAGAGGAGGAGGAGGAGGAGGAGGAGGAGAAGAGGGAGAGGAGGAGGAAGAGGAGGAGGAGGAGGAGGAGGAGGAGGAGATGAAGAAGAAGAAGAAGAGGAGGAGGAGGAGGAGGAGGAGGAGGGGGAAGAGGAGGAGGAGGAGGAAGAGAAGAAGAAGAAGAAGAAGAAGAAGAAGAAGAAGAAGAAGAAGAAGAAAAGAGAGGAAGGTAGTAGAGTGTGGTAGACCGACCAGACATGGACCCCCCTCCCCCGGGGGCCAAACTGGCACTGTCGTACGGTACGACCGACCCTTGAGTATCACATTAGGGTCGTACTACCGTGCTCAAAGGGTCGTACCGTCGACAGCAGCAAGACCCGCGTCAGGTCAAGGGTCGTACCGTTGTGCTCAAGGGGGGGGGGGGGCAGTTTAAAGTCCACCTGGGAGGGAGGGGTCAAGGTCACTACCTGTTAGGTCACGAAAGGTCACTTATATACGACCCGCTGTTCGTGACCACGTCAACTGCTGTGTCAGTGTCGTCTGTCAGTAATCACCACGTGGAACAGCCCCATCCACCACTGAACGAGTCATTTGTACTAATTCTCTGGTTCTGGATGACCAAAATGACTTGGAACCAACCATACATACACCACCACACGACCCCTCGCTCTGAGGTTGTCAGTCCTCCTGGTGACGGCATATTATGGCAGTTATTTGTAAGGTAACTTTGCTGGGTGTGACCTGCGTGTCTGGGGGACTTTGCTGGGTGTGACCTGCGTGTCTGGGGAACTTTGCTGGGTGTGACTTGCGTGTCTGGGGGACTTTGCTGGGTGTGACCTGCGTGTCTAGGGGGCTTTGCTGGGTGTGACCTGCGTGTCTGGGGGACTTTGCTGGGTGTGACCTGCGTGTCTGGGGGACTTTGCTGGGTGTGACCTGCGTGTCTAGGGGGCTTTGCTGGGTGTGACCTGCGTGTCTGGGGGACTTTGCTGGGTGTGACCTGCGTGTCTAGGGGGCTTTGCTGGGTGTGACCTGCGTGTCTGGGGGACTTTGCTGGGTGTGACCTGCGTGTCTGGGGGACTTTGCTGGGTGTGACCTGCGTGTCTAGGGGACTTTGCTGGGTGTGACCTGCGTGTCTGGGGAACTTTGCTGGGTGTGACCTGCGTGTTTGGGGGACTTTGCTGGGTGTGACCTGCGTGTCTAGGGGGCTTTGCTGGGTGTGACCTGCGTGTCTGGGGGACTTTGCTGGGTGTGACTTGCGTGTCTGGGGGACTTTGCTGGGTGTGACTTGCGTGTCTGGGGGACTTTGCTGGGTGTGACCTGCGTGTCTGGGGGACTTTGCTGGGTGTGACCTGCGTGTCTGGGGGACTTTGCTGGGTGTGACCTGCGTGTCTGGGGGACTTTGCTGGGTGTGACTTGCGTGTCTGGGGGACTTTGCTGGGTGTGACTTGCGTGTCTGGGGAACATGACTGCGTCTTACGTGGGTGTCTGGGGAACTGAGGGAGAAGGACCAGTTGTAGACAGTACGACGCACGTGATGGGGTTAAGACCATACGTCACAATCTGGGCGGATCTGCAAGATAAGGAGGGGCACGTCGCCCCCCACAGCACTCCCTCCCCCACACTACGCCTCACCATAACATGGAGGCCTGGCGTACGATACGACGTACATGGAGGCCTGGCGTACGATACGACGTACATGGAGGCCTGACGTACGATACGACGTACATGGAGGCCTGGCGTACGATACGCCGTACATGGAGGCCTGACGTACGATACGACGTACATGGAGGCCTGGCGTACGATACGACGTACATGGAGGCCTGGCGTACGATACGACATACATGGAGGCCTGACGTAAGATACCCCGTACATAGAGGCCTGGCGTGCGATACGACGTACATGGAGGCCTGACGTACGATACGCCGTACATGGAGGCCTGACGTACGATACGACGTACATGGAGGCCTGGCGTACGATACGCCGTACATGGAGGCCTGACGAACGATACGACGTACATGGAGGCCTGGCGTACGATACGACGTACATGGAGGCCTGGCGTACGATACGACATACATGGAGGCCTGACGTAAGATACCCCGTACATAGAGGCCTGGCGTGCGATACGACGTACATGGAGGCCTGACGTACGATACGCCGTACATGGAGGCCTGACGTACGATACGACGTACATGGAGGCCTGGCGTACGATACGCCGTACATGGAGGCCTGACGTACGATACGACGTACATGGAGGCCTGGCGTACGGTACGACGTACATGGAGGCCTGACGTACGATACGCCGTACATGGAGGCCTGGCGTACGATACGACGTACATGGAGGCCTGGCGTACGAAACGCTGTAAATGGAGGCCTGGCGTACGATACGACGTACATGGAGGCCTGACGCACGATACAACGTATATGGTGACCTGACGTACGATACACCGTACACCGGCTGTCTGGCAATATCTCCCGTCCCACACCAACTGTCTGGCAATATCTCCCACACCAACTGTCTAGCAATATCTCCCTCCCACATCAACTGTCTAGCAATATCTCCCCTCCCACACCAACTGTCTGGCAATATCTCCCTCCCACACCAACTGTCTAGCAATATCTCCCTCCCACACCAACTGTCTGGCAATATCTCCCTCCCACACCAACTGTCTGGCAATATCTCCCTCCCACACCAACTGTCTGGCAATATCTCCCTCCCACACCAACTGTCTAGCAATATCTCCCTCCCACACCAACTGTCTGTCAATATCTCCCCTCCCACACCAACTGTCTGGCAATATCTCCCTCCCACACCAACTGTCTAGCAATATCTCCCCTCCCACACCAACTGTCTAGCAATATCTCCCCTCCCACACCAACTGTCTAGCAATATCTCCCTCCCACATCAACTGTCTAGCAATATCTCCCTCCCACACCAACTGTCTAGCAATATCTCCCCTCCCACACCAACTGTCTGGCAATATCTCCCTCCCACACCAACTGTCTGGCAATATCTCCCCTCCCACATCAACTGTCTAGCAATATCTCCCTCCTACACCAACTGTCTGGCAATATCTCCCCTCCCACACCAACTGTCTAGCAATATCTCCCCTCCCACACCAACTGTCTGGCAATATCTCCCTCCCACACCAACTGTCTGGCAATATCTCCCTCCCACACCAACTGTCTGGCAATATCTCCCTCCCACACCAACTGTCTGGCAATATCTCCCTTCCACACCAACTGTCTGGCAATATCTCCCCTCCCACACCAACTGTCCGGCAATATCTCCCTCCCACACCAACTGTCTGGCAATATCTCCCTCCCACACCAACTGTCTGGCAATATCTCCCTCCCACACCAACTGTCTGGCAATATCTCCTATCTACCACACCAACTGTCTGGCAATATCTCCCTCCCACACCAACTGTCTGGCAATATCTCCCTCCCACACCAACTGTCTGGCAATATCTCCCTCCCACACCAACTGTCTGGCAATATCTCCCTCCCACACCAACTGTCTGGCAATATCTCTCCTCCCACACCAACTGTCTGGCAATATGTCCCTCCCACACCAACTGTCTGGCAATATCTCCCTCCCACACCAACTGTCTGGCAATATCTCCCCTCCCACACCAACTGTCCGGCAAAATCTCCCTCCCACACCAACTGTCTGGCAATATCTCCCTCCCACACCAACTGTCTGGCAATATCTCCCTCCCACACCAACTGTCTGGCAATATCTCCCTCCCACACCAACTGTCTGGCAATATCTCCCTCCCACACCAACTGTCTGGCAATATCTCCCTCCCACACCAACTGTCTGGCAATATCTCCCTCCCACACCAACTGTCTGGCAATATCTCCCTCCCACACCAACTGTCTGGCAATATCTCCCTCCCACACCAACTGTCTGGCAATATCTCCCCACACCAACTGTCTGGCAATATCTCCCTCCCACACCAACTGTCTGGCAATATCTCCCTTCCACACCAACTGTCTGGCAATATCTCCCCTCCCACACCAACTGTCTGGCAATATCTCCCTCCCACACCAACTGTCTGGCAATATCTCCCTCCCACACCAACTGTCTGGCAATATCTCCCTCCCACACCAACTGTCTGGCAATATCTCTCCTCCCACACCAACTGTCTGGCAATATCTCCCTCCCACACCAACTGTCTGGCAATATCTCCTCTCCCACACCAACTGTCTGGCAATATCTCCCTCCCACACCAACTGTCTGGCAATATCTCCCTCCCACACCAACTGTCTGGCAATATCTCCCTCCCACACCAACTGTCTGGCAATATCTCCCCTCCCACACCAACTGTCTGGCAATATCTCCCTCCCACACCAACTGTCTGGCAATATCTCCCTCCCACACCAACTGTCTGGCAATATCTCTCCTCCCACACCAACTGTCTGGCAATATCTCCCTCCCACACCAACTGTCTGGCAATATCTCCCCTCCCACACCAACTGTCTGGCAATATCTCCCTCCCACACCAACTGTCTGGCAATATCTCCCCTCCCACACCAACTGTCTGGCAATATCTCCCTCCCACACCAACTGTCTGGCAATATCTCCCTCCCACACCAACTGTCTGGCAATATCTCTCCTCCCACACCAACTGTCTGGCAATATCTCCCTCCCACACCAACTGTCTGGCAATATCTCCCTTCCACACCAACTGTCTGGTAATATCTCTCCTCCCACACCAACTGTCTGGCAATATCTCTCCTCCCACACCAACTGTCTGGCAATATCTCTCCTCCCACACCAACTGTCTGGCAATATCTCTCCTCCCACACCAACTCTCTGGCAATATCTCCCTCCCACACCAACTGTCTGGCAATATCTCCCTCCCACACCAACTGTCTGGCAATATCTCCCCTCCCACACCAACTGTCTGGCAATATCTCCCTCCCACACCAACTGTCTGGCAATATCTCCCTCCCACACCAACTGTCTGGCAATATCTCCCTCCAACACCAACTGTCTGGCAA
>NC_092285.1:2932571-2937571 GCF_036320965.1 Panulirus ornatus
TCAAAAGATGTCGGATATAAATCCACTGTCTTCCTTCCAGTAAGATAATCTCCAATCCATGGAGGAAGTCCGTCCCCTTATTTCTGCCTGGTCATCCAGTTTTTCAATCAGTTTTCCCTGCGGCGTAACAGTGTCAAATGCTTTCCGGCAGTCCAAATACAGACTATCCACCCAGTCTTCCTTTTCATATCTGGCAGAGCTCACTCTCTCGTAGAAATGTCAGAGGTTTATTAGGCATGGCCTTCCTTCCGAAGTGTTTCCATTCACATCAGTAATTTCTCCTATGCAGGAAGTCATCTCATTATTTTCTGATCATCTTTTTCCAGTAGCATACAGACCACACTCGTCAGTGAGACGCAGCCCAGCGCCTCTTCCCTGTCCTCTTTCTTAAAAATGGGCACGACTCTGCCGTTTCCCCAACTCCTTAAGCACTTTGTCCTTATCTAGCGACACCTGAAACAGTCCATTGGAAGTAGTCTAACAAGTACATCTGCACACATATACTCATCCCGTATGACGCTATGTCATTAGGTATATGAGCCACGACCTCTTCCCCCATTTCATTCCACTGGTGCTGGGTCTCGACGTATCATACCTCCACTGTGGCACCATTTCTCAACCTGTCATTCACAACTACACTTCATCCACTACATCATCATCTTCCATCACTCTTCCCTCTGCCAGTCGACGTGTCCACAATACACTTTCCCAAAGGTTCTCAGAAATCCTTCCTTCTTTCCCATCTTGTATGATCATTCCATATCACTCTCTCGCTCCCTCACAAGTGCTGGCTGGATGGATGGATGAGTGCCATCATATCTCAAAGCCTCCATTGTTTTCTGACCCTCACTATTCTCCACTTTTCTCTGATTATATATATCTTTTTTTTTGTGCATAACTGTGTTGTGGGCTCCCGTGGCCCCCCTGTGTGTGTGTGTGTACATGTGTCGGTGCTGGTGTACATAAGTGTGTGTGTGTGTGTGTGTGTGTGTGTGTGTGTGTGTGGGTGTGGTTTAAGAATGGATTCGTGGGTAGAGCGAGCGCGTGTGCGTGTCCACATGTTATTTAACCCATCATGTTTCTTATTACCCCCACACTCGCCTTCCCTCCTCCTTCAAGGTAATAGTGTGGTTTAAAATAGTCCAATTTCCTCTTTTGTTGTCCACATGTTCATCCCTCATCATCACTCCTCATATTACCCACACTGTTCATCCCTCACCATTAACCATTAAACGTGACAAACAATGATAAAAATAATTAACCTTCCAGTTAACAACATGTAACCCGGGTGTCATGATGGGTCACAACCCAGGCCAGCTGGGGTCAGGTACGGGCGACCTAACCCCCCCCCCCCGAGACATGGCCATATTACACCCCAGATACAGGCCTCACATTACACCCCAGATACTGGCCTCATATTACACCCCAGATACAGGCCTCACATTACACCCAAGATACAGGCCTCATATTACACCCCAGATACAGGCCTCATATTACACCCCCAGATACTGGCCTCACATTACACCCCAGATACAGGCCTCACATTACACCCCAGATACAGGCCTCACATTACACCCCAGATACTGGCCTCATATTACACCCCAGATACAGGCCTCACATTACACCCCAGATACTGGCCTCACATTACACCCGATACTGGCCATACATTACACCCCAGATACTAGCCACACATTACACCCCAGATACTAGCCACACATTACACCCCAGATACTAGCCACACATTACACCCCAGATACTGGCCTCATATTACACCCCCAGATACTGGCCTCACATTACACCCCAGATACTGGCCTCACATTACACCCCAGATATTGGCCTCACATTACACCCGATACTGGCCATACATTACACCCCAGATACTAGCCATACATTACACCCCAGATACTAGCCACACATTACACCCCAGATACTAGCCACATATTACACCCCAGATACTGGCCATACATTACACGCTAGATTCTAGCAGTTCCTCCTTATCAAGAATGACTCAGAAACATGCAGGAGGGTGAAAGACGTGCACGGGATAGAGTGAATTGGAACGATGTGGTATACCGGGGTCGACGTGCTGTCAATGGATTGAACCAGGGCATGTGAAGCGTCTGGGGTAAACCATGGAAAGTTCTGTGGGGCCTGGATGTGGAGAGGGAGCTGTGGTTTCGGTGCATTATACATGAGAAACGGAGAATGTATGTGCGCGGATGGAACCTTTCTTGGTATGTTGCTGGCGCTACCTCGCTCACGCGGAAAGCGGCGAACAAGGAGGAAAAGAATATATATATATATATATATATATATATATATATATATATATATATATATATATATATATATATATATATATATATATATATTTCAAGTGTGACAATACAATGAGAAACTTATCATGCCACATCCAGTGAGATCTCACTCCCACATACTACACCCAGGGTTACACCCTAAACACTCCTTCACTCCCACATACTACACCCAGGGTTACACCCTAAACACTCCTTCACTCCCACATACTACACCCAGGGTTACACCCTAAACACTCCTTCACTCCCACATACTACACCCAGGGTTACACCCTAAACACTCCTTCACTCGCACATACTACACCCAGGGTTACACCCTAAATACTCCTTCACTCACACATACTACACCCAGGGTTACACCCTAAACACTCCTTCACTCACACATACTACACCCAGGGTTACACCCCAAGCAATCCTTCACTCCCACATACTACACCCAGGGTTACACCCTAAATACTCCTTCACTCCCACATACTACACCCAGGGTTACACCCTAAACACTCCTTCACTCGCACATACTACACCCAGGGTTACACCCTAAATACTCCTTCACTCCCACATACTACACCCAGGGTTACACCCTAAACACTCCTTCACTCGCACATACTACACCCAGGGTTACACCCTAAATACTCCTTCACTCACACATACTACACCCAGGGTTACACCCTAAACACTCCTTCACTCGCACATACTACACCCAGGGTTACACCCTAAACACTCCTTCACTCGCACATACTACACCCAGGGTTACACCCTAAATACTCCTTCACTCACACATACTACACCCAGGGTTACACCCTAAACACTCCTTCACTCACACATACTACACCCAGGGTTACACCCCAAGCAATCCTTCACTCCCACATACTACACCCAGGGTTACACCCTAAATACTCCTTCACTCCCACATACTACACCCAGGGTTACACCCTAAACACTCCTTCACTCACACATACTACACCCAGGGTTACACCCCAAGCACTCCTTCACTCTCACATACTACACCCAGGGTTACACCCCAAGCACTCCTTCATTCCCACATACTACACCTAGGGTTACACCCCAAGCACTCCTTCACTCCCACATACTACACCTAGGGTTACATCCCAAGCAATCCTTCGCTCCCACATACTACACCCAGGGTTACACCCTAAACACTCCTTCGCTCCCACATACTACACCCAGGGTTACACCCTAAACACTCCTTCGCTCCCACATACTACACCCAGGGTTACACCCCAAGCACTCCTTCACTCCCACATACTACACCCAGGGTTACACCCTAAACACTCCTTCACTCCCACATACTACACCCAGGGTTACACCCGAAACACTACTTTACTCTCACATACTACACCCAGGGTTACACCCTAAATACTCCTTCACTCCCACTTACTACACCCAGGGTTACACCCTAAATACTCCTTCACTCCCACATACTACACCCAGGGTTACACCCTAAACACTCCTTCACTCCCACATACTACACCCAGGATTACATCCTAAATACTCCTTCACTCCCACATACTACACCCAGGGTTACACCCCAAGCACTCCTTCACTACCACATACTACACCCAGGGTTACACCCTAAACACTCCTTCACTCCCACATACTACACCCAGGGTTACACCCCAAGCACTCCTTCACTCCCACATACTACACCCAGGGTTACACCCTAAACACTCCTTCACTCCCACATACTACACCCAGGGTCACACCCTAAACACTACTTCACTCCCACATACTACACCCACGGTTACACCCTAAACACTCCTTCACTCCCACATACTACACCCAGGGTTACACTCTAAACACTCCTTCACTCCAACATACTACACCCAGGGTTACACCCCAAGCAATCCTTCGCTCCCACATACTACACCCAGGGTTACACCCTAAACACTCCTTCACTCACACATACTACACCCAGGGTTACACCCCAAGCAATCCTTCACTCCCACATACTACACCCAGGGTTACATCCTAAACACTCCTTCACTCCCACATACTACACCCAGGGTTACACCCCAAGCACTCCTTCACTCCCACATACTACACCCAGGGTTACACCCCAAGCAATCCTTCGCTCCCACATATTACACCCAGGGTTACACCCTAAACACTCCTTCACTCCCACATACTACACCCAGGGTTACACCCCAAGCAATCCTTCACTCCTACATACTACACCCAGGGTTACACCCTAAACACTACTTCACTCCCACATACTACACCCAGGGTTACACCCTAAACACTCCTTCACTCCAACATACTACACCCAGGGTTACACCCCAAGCAATCCTTCGCTCCCACATACTACACCCAGGGTTACACCCTAAACACTCCTTCACTCCCACATACTACACCCAGGGTTACACCCCAAGCAATCCTTCACTCCCACATACTACACCCAGGGTTACACCCTAAACACTCCTTCACTCCCACATACTACACCCAGGGTTACACCCCAAGCACTCCTTCACTCCCACATACTACACCCAGGGTTACACCCCAAGCAATCCTTCGCTCCCACATACTACAACCAGGGTTACACCCTAAACACTCCTTCACTCCCACATACTACACCCAGGGTTACACCCCAAGCACTCCTTCACTCCCACATACTACACCCAGGGTTACACCCCAAGCAATCCTTCGCTCCCACATACTACACCCAGG
>NC_092285.1:2942571-2957571 GCF_036320965.1 Panulirus ornatus
TATTTCTTATATTATCTGATATAATGATAATATATTTCTTATATTATCTGATATAATGATAATATATTTCTTATATTATCTGATATAATGATAATATATTTCTTATATTATCTGATATTATGATAATATATTTCTTATATTATCTGATATAATGATAATATATTTCTTATATTATCTGATATAATGATAATATATTTCTTATATTATCTGATATAATGATAATATATTTCTTATATTATCTGATATAATGATAATATATTTCTTATATTATCTGATATAATGATAATATATTTCTTATATTATCTGATATAATGATAATATATTTCTTATATTATCTGATATAATGATAATATATTTCTTATATTATCTGATATTATGATAATATATTTCTTATATTATCTGATATAATGATAATATATTTCTTATATTATCTGATATAATGATAATATATTTCTTATATTATCTGATATTAATGATAATATATTTCTTATATTATCTGATATAATGATAATATATTTCTTATATTATCTGATATATGATAATATATTTCTTATATTATCTGATATTATGATAATATATTTCTTATATTATCTGATATAATGATAATATATTTCTTATATTCTCATATAATGATAATATATTTCTTATATTATCTGATATAATGATAATATATTTCTTATATTATCTGATATATGATAATATATTTCTTATATTATCTGATATATGATAATATATTTCTTATATTATCTGATATAATGATAATATATTTCTTATATTATCTGATATAATGATAATATATTTCTTATATTATCTGATATAATGATAATATATTTCTTATATTATCTGATATTATGATAATATATTTCTTATATTATCTGATATAATGATAATATATTTCTTATATTATCTCATATAATGATAATATATTTCTTATATTATCTGATATTATGATAATATATTTCTTATATTATCTGATATAATGATAATATATTTCTTATATTATCTGATATTATGATAATATATTTCTTATATTATCTGATATAATGATAATATATTTCTTATATTATCTCATATAATGATAATATATTTCTTATATTATCTGATATTATGATAATATATTTCTTATATTATCTGATATAATGATAATATATTTCTTATATTATCTGATATAATGATAATATATTTCTTATATTATCTGATATTATGATAATATATTTCTTATATTATCTGATATAATGATAATATATTTCTTATATTATCTGATATAATGATAATATATTTCTTATATTATCTGATATTATGATAATATATTTCTTATATTATCTGATATAATGATAATATAATTCTTATATTATCTCATATAATGATAATATATTTCTTATATTATCTGATATGATGATAATATATTTCTTATATTATCTGATATAATGATAATATATTTCTTATATTATCTGATATAATGATAATATATTTCTTATATTATCTGATATAATGATAATATATTTCTTATATTATCTGATATTATGATAATATATTTCTTATATTATCTGATATAATGATAATATATTTCTTATATTATCTGATATTATGATAATATATTTCTTATATTATCTGATATAATGATAATATATTTCTTATATTATCTCATATAATGATAATATATTTCTTATATTATCTGATATAATGATAATATATTTCTTATATTATCTGATATAATGATAATATATTTCTTATATTATCTGATATGATGATAATATATTTCTTATATTATCTGATATTATGATAATATATTTCTTATATTATCTCATATAATGATAATATATTTCTTATATTATCTCATATAATGATAATATATTTCTTATATTATCTGATATAATGATAATATATTTCTTATATTATCTGATATGATGATAATATATTTCTTATATTATCTGATATAATGATAATATATTTCTTATATTATCTCATATAATGATAATATATTTCTTATATATTATATATTATATATATATATTATATATTAAGAATATATGGTGTGGGAGGCAAGTTGTTAGAAGCAGTGAAAAGTTTTTATCGAGGATGTAAGGCATGTGTACGTGTAGGAAGAGAGGAAAGTGATTGGTTCTCAGTGAATGTAGGTTTGCGGCAGGGGTGTGTGATGTCTCCATGGTTGTTTAATTTGTTTATGGATGGGGTTGTTAGGGAGGTAAATGCAAGAGTCCTGGAAAGAGGGGCAAGTATGAAGTCTGTTGGGGATGAGAGAGCTTGGGAAGTGAGTCAGTTGTTGTTCGCTGATGATACAGCGCTGGTGGCTGATTCATGTGAGAAACTGCAGAAGCTGGTGACTGAGTTTGGTAAAGTGTGTGGAAGAAGAAAGTTAAGAGTAAATGTGAATAAGAGCAAGGTTATTAGGTACAGTAGGGGTGAGGGTCAAGTCAATTGGGAGGTGAGTTTGAATGGAGAAAAACTGGAGGAAGTGAAGTGTTTTAGATATCTGGGAGTGGATCTGTCAGCGGATGGAACCATGAAAGCGGAAGTGGATCATAGGGTGGGGGAGGGGGCGAAAATTTTGGGAGCCTTGAAAAATGTGTGGAAGTCGAGAACATTATCTCGGAAAGCAAAAATGGGTATGTTTGAAGGAATAGTGGTTCCAACAATGTTGTATGGTTGCGAGGCGTGGGCTATGGATAGAGATGTGCGCAGGAGGATGGATGTGCTGGAAATGAGATGTTTGAGGACAATGTGTGGTGTGAGGTGGTTTGAGCGAGTGAGTAACGTAAGGGTAAGAGAGATGTGTGGAAATAAAAAGAGCGTGGTTGAGAGAGCAGAAGAGGGTGTTTTGAAATGGTTTGGGCACATGGAGAGAATGAGTGAGGAAAGATTGACCAAGAGGATATATGTGTCGGAGGTGGAGGGAACGAGGAGAAGAGGGAGACCAAATTGGAGGTGGAAAGATGGAGTGAAAAAGATTTTGTGTGATCGGGGCCTGAACATGCAGGAGGGTGAAAGGAGGGCAAGGAATAGAGTGAATTGGAGCGATGTGGTATACAGGGGTTGACGTGCTGTCAGTGGATTGAATCAAGGCATGTGAAGCGTCTGGGGTAAACCATGGAAAGCTGTGTAGGTATGTATATTTGCGTGTGTGGACGTATGTACATGTGTATGGGGGGGGGGGGGTTGGGCCATTTCTTTCGTCTGTTTCCTTGCGCTACCTCGCAAACGCGGGAGACAGCGACAAAGTATAAAAAAAAAAAAAAAAAAAAAAAAAAAAAAAAATAATATATTTCTTATATTATCTGATATTATGATAATATATTTCTTATATTATCTGATATAATGATAATATATTTCTTATATTATCTGATATAATGATAATATATTTCTTATATTATCTCATATAATGATAATATATTTCTTATATTATCTGATATAATGATAATATATTTCTTATATTATCTGATATTATGATAATATATTTCTTATATTATCTGATATGATGATAATATATTTCTTATATTATCTGATATTATGATAATATATTTCTTATATTATCTCATATAATGATAAAGAAAATGGGTAATTATAATTATCTATTAACTATTTTGATGAATTATTGTACACTTATATGGAGGCCAGGGATGGGTATTTAGGGAATTATCGTACACTTACACTTATCATCGTACACTTACACTTATATAGAGGCCAGGGATGGGTATTTAGGGAATTATCGTACACTTACACTTATCATCGTACACTTACACTTATATAGAGGCCAGGGATGGGTATTTAGGGAATTATCGTACACTTACACTTATCATCGTACACTTACACTTATATAGAGGCCAGGGATGGGTATTTAGGGAATTATCGTACACTTACACTTATCATCGTACACTTACACTTATATAGAGGCCAGGGATGGGTATTTAGGGAATTATCGTACACTTACACTTATCATCGTACACTTACACTTATATAGAGGCCAGGGATGGGTATTTAGGGAATTATCGTACACTTACACTTATCATCGTACACTTACACTTATATAGAGGCCAGGGATGGGTATTTAGGGAATTATCGTACACTTACACTTATCATCGTACACTTACACTTATATAGAGGCCAGGGATGGGTATTTAGGGAATTATCGTACACTTACACTTATCATCGTACACTTACACTTATATAGAGGCCAGGGATGGGTATTTAGGGAATTATCGTACACTTACACTTATCATCGTACACTTACACTTATACAGAGGCCAGGGATGGGTATTTAGGGAATTATCGTACACTTACACTTATCATCGTACACTTACACTTATACAGAGGCGAGGGAAGGATTAGGTGGCCCGTTAAGTGAGGGCATTGCGATTGGTCAAGGTTGACCTGTGATGTCACTGTCGTCTAATCACAGCGCACTACGTGTGCCGGGTTGACCTCTTAACCACCAATCATGGCCATTAGGTCACCACTAATGACACCTCACCCCCCCCCCCCCCAGCGGGAGGTAAACGAGCCATTACTAACGACTTCTGATCATGTTTAATCACCCTTACCTGGTCATTAAGGTGTGTGGGGGGGGAGGGGTGTGGATGTGGGGGGAGGGGTGTGGATGTGGGGGTGTGGATGTGTGGGGGTGTGGATGTGGGGGGTGTGGATGTGGGGGTGTGTGGATGTGGGGGAGAGGTGTGGATGTGGGGGGGTGTGGATGTGTGGGGGTGTGGATGTGGGGGGTGTGGATGTGGGGTGTGTGGATGTGGGGGGTGTGGATGTGGGGGGTGTGGATGTGTGGGGGTGTGGATGTGGGGGGTGTGGATGTGGGGGTGTGGATGTGGGGGTGTGTGGATGTGGGGGGTGTGGATGTGTGGGGGTGTGGATGTGTGGGGGTGTGGATGTGGGGCGGTGTGGATGTGGGGGTGTGGATGTGGGGGGTGTGGATGTGGGGGGGTGTGGATGTGTGGGGGTGTGGATGTGTGGGGGTGTGGATGTGTGGGGGTGTGGATGTGTGGGGGTGTGGATGTGGGGGGTGTGGATGTGGGGGGGTGTAGATGTGGGGGGTGTGGATGTGTGGGGGGTGTGGATGTGGGGGGTGTGGATGTGGGGGGTGTGGATGTGGGGGTGTGTGGATGTGGGGGGTGTGGATGTGGGGGGTGTGGATGTGGGAGGTGTGGATGTGGGGGGTGTGGATGTGGGGGGTGTGGATGTGGGGGGTGTGGATGTGTGGGGGTGTGGATGTGGGGGGGTGTGGATGTGGGGGGGTGTGGATGTGTGGGGGTGTGGATGTAGGGGGTGTGGATGTGGGGGGTGTGGATGTGTGGGGGTGTGGATGTGGGGGGTGTGGAGGTGTGGGGGTGTGGATGTGTGGGGGTGTGGATGTGGGGGGTGTGGATGTGTGGGGGTGTGGATGTGGGGGGGTGTGGATGTGTGGGGGTGTGGATGTGTGGGGGTGTGGATGTGTGGGGGTGTGGATGTGGGGGGTGTGGATGTGGGGGGTGTGGATGTGGGGGGTGTGGATGTGGGGGGGTGTGGATGTGTGGGGGTGTGGATGTGGGGGGTGTGGACGTGGGGGGTGTGGATGTGAGGGGGTGTGGATGTGGGGGGGTGTGGATGTGGGGATGTGGATGTGGGGGGTGTGGATGTGGGGGGTGTGGATGTGGGGGGTGTGGATGTGGGGGGTGTGGATGTGGGGGGGTGTGGATGTGTGGGGGTGTGGATGTGGGGGTGTGGATGTGGGGGGGTGTGGATGTGGGGGGGTGGATGTGGGGGGTGTGGATGTGGGGGGTGTGGATGTGGGGGGTGTGGATGTGGGGGGTGTGGATGTGGGGGGTTGTGGATGTGGGGGGGTGTGGATTTGGGGGGGTGTGGATGTGGGGGGTGGGATGTGGGGGGTGTGGGATGTGGGGGTGTGGATGTGGGGGGTGTGGATGTGGGGGGTGGATGTGGGGGGTGTGGATGTGGGGGGGTGTGGACGTGTGGGGGTGGGGGGCGTCAGTGGGGGGAGGGGGGTGTGGGCCACGGGGTACGGGGGTCGAGCCAAGACCTGGATGTGGGTTCGAACACGTGTGTGTCCAGAACACGTCACACCTCAGGCCAGGGTAACGTGAACGAAGGAATGAAAGGAAAGAAGAGAGAGAGAGAGAGAGAGAGAGAGAGAGAGAGAGAGAGAGAGAGAGAGAGAGAGAGAGAGAGAGAGAGAGAGAGGAAAGAAGTGATAATATCTGTCGCTCTGGGGCAGGACCCGCCGCTCACTAGTACATATTAATGAAGGCAGAGGAGATAATGAAGGCGTAATTAACATAATCCCCACCTCTCCTCTCTCTCTCCCTCCCCCCCCCCCTCTCTCTCTCTCTCTCTCTCTCTCTCTCTCTCTCTTTCTCCTCTCTCTCTCTCTCTCTCTCTCCCTCCCCCTCTCTCTCCCCTCTCTCTCTCTCTCTCTCTCTCTCTCTCTCTCTCTCTCTCTCTCTCTCTCTCTCTCCCCTCCCCCTCTCTCCCTCCCCCTTCTCTCTCTCCCTCCCCCTTCTCTCTCTCTCTCTCTCTCTCTCTCTCTCTCTCTCTCTCTCAGGGTCAACAGGTCACGTCTCTGGGGATGCTCGAACCATCGCAGCACAGCGGGAGGGGGGGGGGGGGGGGGGTTCGAAGTGGCCCCTTGATAAGCCTTATCAAAGTGTGGCCCACCTTATGATAAGGCCAGACGGGCCACCAGACGAGGGTATGGCCCTATCCTTATCTTTATGCCAGGCGGGGAAGTAGTGCAATTGAGTGGGAGATGTATAAAAGAAAGAGACAGGAGGTCAAGAGGAAGGTGCATGAGGTGAAAAAGAGGGCAAATGAGAGTTGGGGTGAGAGAGTATCATTAAATTTTAAGAAGAATAAAAAGATGTTCTGGAAGGAGGTAAATAAAGTGCGTAAGACAAGGGAGCAAATGGGAACTTCAGTGAAGGGCGCAAATGGGGAGGTGATAACAAGTAGTGGTGATGTGAGAAGGAGATGGAGTGAGTATTTTGAAGGTTTGTTGAATGTGTTTAATGATAGAGTGGCAGATATAGGGTGTTTTGGTCGAGGTGGTGTGCAAAGTGAAAGGGTTAGGGAAAATGATTTGGTAAACAGAGAAGAGGTAGTAAAAGCTTTGCGGAAGATGAAAGCCGGCAAGACCGCGGGTTTGGATGGCACTGCAGTGGAATTTATCAAAAATTGGTGTGACTGTGTTGTTAACTGGTTGGTAAGGTTATTCAATGTATGTATGACTCATGGTGAAGTGTCTGAGGATTGGCGGAATGCGTGCATAGTGCCATTGTACAAAGGCAAAGGGGATAAGAGTGAGTGCTCAAATTACAGAGGTATAAGTTTGTTGAGTATTCCTGGTGAATTATATGGGAGGGTATTGATTGAGAGGGTGAAGGCATGTACAGAGCATCAGATTGGGGAAGAGCAGTGTGGTTTCAGAAGTGGTAGAGGATGTGTGGATCAGGTGTTTGCTTTGAAGAATGTATGTGAGAAATACTTAGAAAAACAAATGGATTTGTATGTAGCATTTATGGATCTGGAGAAGGCATATGATAGAGTTGATAGAGATGCTCTGTGGAAGGTATTAAGAATATATGGTGTGGGAGGCAAGTTGTTTGAAGCAGTGAAAAGTTTTTATCGAGGATGTAAGGCATGTGTACGAGTAGGAAGAGAGGAAAGTGATTGGTTCTCAGTGAATGTAGGTTTGCGGCAGGGGTGCGAGACGTCTCCATGGTTGTTTAATTTGTTTATGGATGGGGTTGTTAGGGAGGTGAATGCAAGAGTTTTGGAAAGAGGGGCAAGTATGCAGTCTGTTGTGCATGAGAGAGCTTGGGAAGTGAGTCAGTTGTTGTTCACTGATGATACAGCGCTGGTGGCTGATTTGGGTGAGAAATTGCTGAAGTTGATGACTGAGTTTGGTAAAGTGTGTGAAAGAAGAAAGTTCAGAGTACATGTGAATAAGAGCAAGGTTATTAGGTACAGTAGGGTTGAGGGACAAGTTAATTGGGAGGTAAGTTTGAATGGAGAAAAACTGGAGTAAGTGAAGTGTTTTAGATATCTGGGAGTGGATCTGGCAGCGGATGGAACCATGGAAGCGGAAGTGGTTCACAGGGTGAGGGAGGGGGGCGAAGGTTCTGGGAGCGTTGAAAAATGTGTGGAAGTCGAGAACATTATCTCGGAAAGCAAAAATGGGTATGTTTGAAGGAATAGTGGTTCCAACAATGTTGTATGGTTGCGAGGCGTGGGCTATGGATAGAGTTGTGCGCAGGAGGATGGATGTGCTGGAAATGAGATGTTTGAGGTGGTTTGATCGAGTAAGTAATGTAAGGGTAAGAGAGATGTATGGAAATAAAAAGAGTGTGGTTGAGAGAGCAGAAGAGGGTGTTTTGAAATGGTTTGGTCACATGGAGAGAATGAGTGAGGAAAGATTGACCAAGAGGATATATGTGTCAAGAGATGGAGGGAACGAGGAGAAGTGTGAGACCAAATTGGAGGTGGAAGGATGGAGTGAAAAAGATTCTGAGCGATCGGGGCCTGAACATGCAGGAGGGTGAAAGGCGTGCAAGGAATAGAGTGAATTGGAACGATGCGATATACCGGGGTCGACGTGCTGTCAATGGATTGAACCAGGGCATGTGAAGCGTCTGGGGTAAACCATGGAAAGTTTTGTGGGGCCTGGATGTGGAAAGGGAGCTGTGGTTTCGGTGCATTATACATGACAGCTAGAGACTGAGTGTTAACGAATGTGGCTTTTGTTGTCTTTTCCTAGCGCTACCTCGCGCACGCAGGGGGAGGGGGATGCCATTTCATGTGTGAAATGTATAGGTATGTATATGTGCGTGTGTGGACGTGTATGCATATACATGTGCACGTGGGCGGGTTGGGCCAGTTTTTCGTCTGTTTCCATGCGCTACCTCGCTAACGCGGGAGACAGCGACAAAGTATAATAAAATATAAAATGAAAAATATAAATAATACACACACACACACACACACACACACACACACACACACACACACAAACACACACACACACACACACACACACACACATATATATATATATATATATATATATATATATATATATTTTTTTTTTTTTTTTTTTTTTTTTTTTCATACTATTCGCCATTTCCCGCGACAGCGAGGTAGCGCCAAGAACAGAGGACCGGGCCCCTGAGGGAACATCCCCACCTGGACCTCTCCTCTGTTCCTTCTTTTGGAAAAAAAAAAAAAAAAAAAAAAAAAAAAAAAAAAAAAACGAGAGGGGAGGATTTCCAGCCCCCCGCTCCCTTCCCTTTTAGTCGCCTTCTACGACACGCAGGGAATACGTGGGAAGTATTCTTTCTCCCCTATCCCCTATATATATATATATATATATATATATATATATATATATATATATATATATATATGGTCACCATGTGGTCACCAGGAGTAAACAAGATGAAACTGGACATTCTCCTTGTTGGTAGAGGCATAAAGGCAGCATACATGCACAGAGGCAGTACACATCCACAGAGGCAGTACACAGACACAGAGGCAGTACACATACACAGAGGCAGTACACATACACAGAGGCAGTACACACACACAGAGGCAGTACACATACATAGAGGCAGTACACATACACAGAGGCAGTACACATCCACAGAGGCAGTACACATCCACAGAGGCAGTACACATCCATAGAGGCAGTACACATACACAGAGGCAGTACACATCCATAGAGGCAGTACACATACAGAGGCAGTACACATCCACAGAGGCAGTACACATACACAGAGGCAGTACATACACACAGAGGAAGTCCACATCCAGAGAGGCAGTACACATTTCTCCTCCATCCTGGCAAGGAGTGTGAGAGGCAAGCAGTGATGCCTCTCCCCTTCATATGGTGGGAAGGTCAACTGATTCTCGAGGCATTACCACGTTATTTGACAATCGCCAACTTCCGTCCTCTCTGAACCCCCCACAACCCCCCACACAACCCACCCCCACCCCACCCCCCACAACCCACCCCACCCCCCACAACCCACCCCACCCCACCCCCCACAACCCACCCCACCCCACCCCCCACAACCCACCCCACCCCACCCCCCACAACCCACCCCACCCCACCCCCCACACCCCACCCCACCCCCCACAACCCACCCCACCCCACCCCCACAACCCACCCCACCCCCCACAACCCACCCCACCCCACCCCCCACAACCCACCCCACCCCACCCCCCACAACCCACCCCACCCCACCCCCACAACCCACCCCACCCCACACACACCCAACCCCCACCCCCCACACCCCACCCCACCCCCCACAACCCACCCCCACCCCCACATCTGCTTGCGACGCCTTGATGCAATAATGCCACCTCAACCACCACTACCACAACTACCACCATAACCATAACCACCACAACCACCACAACCTAACCACCACCACCACAACCACAACCATAACCATAACCACCACAACCATCACCACAACCATAACCACCATCACCATCACCACAACCATAACCATAACCATAACCACCACAACCATCACCACAACCACAACCATAACCACCACAACCACCACAACCTAACCACCACCACCACAACCACAACCATAACCATAACCACCACAACCATCACCACAACCATAACCACCATCACCATCACCACAACCATAACCATAACCATAACCACCACAACCATCACCACAACCACAACCACAACCACAACCATCACCAAAACCATAACCATAACCACCACAACCATCACCACAACCATAACCATAACCACCACAACCATAACCACTACAACAATCACCACAACCACAACCATAACCACCACAACAATCACCACAAACCATAACCACCACAACCATCACCACAACCACAACCATAACCACCACAACCATCACCACAACCACAACCATAACCACAACCATCACCACAACCACAACCATAACCACCACAACCATCACCACAACCATCACCACAACCATAACCACCACAACCACAACCACCACAACCACAACCATAACCACCACAACCACAACCATAACCACCACAACCATAACCACAACCATCACAACAACCATCACCACAACCACAACCACCACAACCATCACCACAACCACAACCACCACAACCATCACCACAACCACAACCATAACCACCACAACCATCACCACAACCACAACCATAACCACCACAACCACAACCATAACCACCACAACCATCACCACAACCACCACAACCATCATCACAACCACAACCATAACCACCACAACCACAACCACCACAACCATCACCAAAACCACAACCATAACCACCACAACCACAACCATAACCACCACAACCATCACCACAACCACAACCATAACCACCACAACCACAACCACCACAACCATCACCACAACCACAACCATAACCACCACAACCACAACCATAACCACCACAACCATAACCACCACAACCACCACAACCATCACCACAACCATAACCATCACCACAACCATCACCACAACCACAACCATAACCACCACAACCACAACCATAACCACCACAACCATAACCACCACAACCACCACAACCATCACCACAACCATAACCATCACCACAACCACAACCATCACCACAACCACAACCATCACCACAACCACAACCATAACCACCACAACCACAACCATAACCACCACAACCATCACCACAACCACAACCATAACCACCACAACCACAACCATAACCACCACAACCATCACCACAACCACCACCATAACCATAACCACCACTACCACAACCACCACCATAACCATAACCACCACTACCACAACCACAACCATAACCACCACTACCACAACCACCACTACCACAACCACCACCATAACCACCACTACCACAACCACCACCATAACCATAACCACCACTACCACAACCACCACCATAACCATAACCACCACTACCACAACCACCACCATAACCATAACCACCACTACCACAACCACCACCATAACCATAACCACCACTACCACAACCACCACCACAACCATAACCACCACTACCACAACCACCACCATAACCATAACCACCACTACCACAACCACCACCATAACCATAACCACCACTACCACAACCACAACCATAACCACCACTACCACAACCACCACCATAACCATAACCACCACTACCAAAACCACCACCATAACCATAACCACCACTACCACAACCACCACCACAACCATAACCACCACTACCACAACCACCACCATAACCATAACCACCACTACCACAACCACCACCATAACCATAACCACCACTACCACAACCATAACCACCACTACCACAACCACCACCATAACCATAACCACCACTACCAAAACCACCACCATAACCATAACCACCACTACCACAACCACCACCATAACCATAACCACCACTACCACAACCACAACCATAACCACCACTACCACAACCACCACCATAACCATAACCACCACTACCACAACCACCACCATAACCATAACCACCACAACCATAACCACCACTACCACAACCACTACAACACGATCAACGCAGGGCAAAATCTGGCACACGAGACCTTAAACACATCTTGCGTATATATATATATATATATATATATATATATATATATATATATATATATATATATATATATATATATATATATATAGACGCAATACTAATAATAATAATAATAATAATGCCCGAAACCACAGCTCCCTTTCCACATCCAGGCCCCACACAACTTTCCATGGTTTACCCCAGACGCTTCACATGCCCTGGTTCAATCCATTGACAGCACGTCGACCCCGGTATATCACATCGCTCCAATTCACTCTATTTCTTGCCCGCCTTTCAACCTCCTGCATGTTCATGACCCAATCAATCAAAATCTTTTTCACTCCATCTTTCCACCTCCAATTTGGTCTCCCACTTCTCCTCGTTCCCTCCACCTCTGACACATATATCCTCTTGGTCAATCTTTCCTCACTCATTCTCTCCATGTGCCCAAACCATTTCAAAACACCCTCTTCTGCTCTCTCAACCACACTCTTTTTATTTCCACACATCTCTCTTACCCTTACGTTACTCACTCGATCAAACCACCTCACACCACACATTGTCCTCAAACATCTCATTTCCAGCACATCCATCCTCCTGCGCACAACTCTATCCATAGCCCACGCCTCGCAACCATACAACATTGTTGGAACCACTATTCCTTCAAACATACCCATTTTTGCTTTCCGAGATAATGTTCTCGACTTCCACACATTTTTCAAGGCTCCCAGAATTTTCGCCCCCTCCCCCACCCTATGATCCACTTCCGCTTCCATGGTTCCATCCGCTGCCAGATCCACTCCCAGATATCTAAACCACTTTACTTCCTCCATATATATATCAGGACGAAAAGCTAGGCCCACAGTGGTAAGTCCCAGTGATAGACCCCAGAAATATACAACAGACCATCGTACCGTTCTGCTCAGCGATCGTACCATAATCTTCAGAGACTGTACCATCGTAATCGTACCGTCGTGGTCAAGGATCGTACCGTCGTGCTCAAGGGTCGTACCGTCGTGCTCAAGGGTCGTATCGTCGTGCTCAAGGGTCGTACCGTCGTGCTCAGAGATCGTACCGTCGTGCTCAAAGATCGTACCGTCGTGCTCAAGGGTCGTACCGTCGTGCTCAAGGGTCGTACCGTCGTGCTCAAGGGTCGTACCGTCGTGCTCAAAGATCGTACCGTCGTGCTCAAGGGTCGTACCGTCGTGCTCAAGGGTCGTACCGTCGTGCTCAAGGGTCGTACCGTCGTGCTCAGAGATCGTACCGTCGTGCTCAAAGATCGTACCGTCGTGCTCAAGGGTCGTACCGTCGTGCTCAAGGGTCGTACCGTCGTGCTCAAAGATCGTACCGTCGTGCTCAAGGGTCGTACCGTCGTGCTCAAGGGTCGTACCGTCGTGCTCAGAGATCGTACCGTCGTGCTCAAAGATCGTACCGTCGTGCTCAAAGGGTCGTACCGTCGTGCTCAAGGGTCGTACCGTCGTGCTCAAGGGTCGTACCGTCGTGCTCAAAGATCGTACCGTCGTGCTCAAGGGTCGTACCGTCGTGCTCAATGGTCGTACCGTCATGCTCAAGGGTCGTACCGTCGTGCTCAAGGATCGTACCGTCGTGCTCAAAGATCGTACCGTCGTGCTCAAGGGTCGTACCGTCGTGCTCAAGGATCGTACCGTCGTGGTCAAGGGTCGTACCGTCGTGCTCAAGGATTCGTACCGTCGTGCTCAAGGGTCGTACCGTCGTGCTCAAGGATCGTACCGTCGTGCTCAAGGGTCGTACCGTCGTGCTCAAGGGTCGTACCGTCGTGCTCAAGAGTCGTACCGTCGTGCTCAAGGGTCGTACCGTCGTGCTCAAGGATCGTACCGTCGTGCTCAAGGATCGTACCGTCGTGCTCAAGAGTCGTACCGTCGTGCTCAAGAGTCGTACCGTCGTGCTCAAGGGTCGTACCGTCGTGCTCTGTGTTCCCCCACACACTACCCTCCTCCCTGGCCTCCCCGCACGTACCACACCATCTTACACCACTTGTGGCCACAACGGGCCACCAGAGACCACATGGTCCGTTCCACCGACGTCCACCCAGGACCAGCAGGATGTGGAAGCAGTGTGTGAATATCCCTGATCCACCTCCCGAAACAGCCAGGATCGAACCCGGGACCCCTTGTGCCACAGGCGGGAACGCTAATCGCTAGGCTATGGGCTTGGCTGATTGGAAATAACCATTCGAATACTATGTGCTACTCGAATACCCTTCGTCTCACGTTGGTGAGCAACGGGGTCTACACCGGTCATTTCCCATCAGGCTCACACAACGCGGAGGTATGTGAATACCCCGTTGTACACCAACGTGAGACGAAGGGTATTCGAATACTACATAGTATTCGAGTAGTACATAGTATTCGAATACTACATAGTATTCGAATACTACATAGT
>NC_092285.1:2962571-2980071 GCF_036320965.1 Panulirus ornatus
TGCCAATGTACAAATGCAAAGGGGATAAAAGTGAGTGCTCAAATTACAGAGGTATAAGTTTGTTGAGTATTCCTGGTAAATTATATGGGAGGGTATTGATTGAGAGGGTGAAGGCATGTACAGAGCATCAGATTGGGGAAGAGCAGTGTGGTTTCAGAAGTGGTAGAGGATGTGTGGATCAGGTGTTTGCTTTGAAGAATGTATGTGAGAAATACTTAGAAAAGCAAATGGATTTGTATGTAGCATTTATGGATCTGGAGAAGGCATGTGATAGAGTTGAGAGAGATACTTTGTGGAGGGTATTAAGAGTATATAGTGTGGGAGGTAAACTGCCAGAAGTAGTGACAAGGTTTTATCAAGGATGTAAGGCATGTGCACGAGTAGGAAGAGAGGAAAGTGACTGGTTCTTAGTGAATGTCGGTTTGCGGCAGGGGTGCGTGATGTCTCCATGGCTGTTTAATTTGTTTATGGATGGGGTTTTAGGGAGGTGAATGCAAGAGTTTTAGAGGGAGGGGCAAGTATGCAGTCTGTTTTGGATGAGAGAGCTTAGGAAGTGAGTCAGTTGTTCGCTGATGATACAGCGCTGGTGGCTGATTCGGGTGAGAAACTGCAGAAGTTGGCGACTGAGTTTGGTAAAGTGCGTGAAAGAAAGCTGAGAGTAAATGTGAATAAGAGCAAGGTTATTAGGTTCAGTAGGGTTGAGGGTCAAGTCAATTGGGAGGTAAGTTTGAATTGAGAAAAACTGGAGGAAGTGAAGTGTTTTAGATATCTGGGAGTGGATTTGGCAACGGATGGAACCATGGGGGAGGGGGCGAAGGTTCTGGGAGCGTTGAAGAATGTGTGGAAGGCGAGATCGTTATCTCGGAAAGGAAAGCAAAAATGGGTATGTTTGAAGGAATAGTGGGTCCAACAATGTTATATGGTTGCGAGGCGTGGGCTACGGATAGAGTTGTGTGGAGGAGGGTGGATGTGCTGGAAATGAGATGTTTGAGGACAATACGTGGTGTGAGGTGGTTTGATCGAGTAAGTAATGTAAGAGTAAGAGAGATGTGTGGTAATAAAAAGAGTGTAGTTGAGAGAGTAGAAGAGGGTGTAATGAAATGGTTTGGTCACATGGAGAAAATGAGTGAGGAAAGATTGACCAAGAGGATATATATGTCAGAGGTGGAGGGAACGGGAAGTGGGAGACCAAACTGGAGGTGGAGGGATAGAGTGAAAAAGACTTTAAGCGATCGGGGCCTGAACATACAGGAGGGTGAGAGACGTGCAAGGAACAGAGTGAATTCGAACAATGTGGTATACCGGGGTCGACGTGCTGTCAATGGATTGAACCAGGGCATGTGAAGCGTCTGGGGTAAATCATGGAAAGTGTTGTGGGGCCAGGATGTGGAAAGGGAGCTGTGGTTTCGGTGCATTATACATGACAGATTGAGACCGAGGGTGAACGAACGTGGCCTTTGTTGTCTTTTCCTAGCGCTACCTCGCGCACGCGGGAGACAGCGACAAAGTACAATAAATGACATAAATAATTAATAATATTAATAATAATAATAAATATATATATATATATATATATATATATATATATATATATATATATATATATATATATATATATATATATATATATATTGGAGAGGATCACAATTTTGCGCGTGATCAAGATATTCCTATGAGTCCACGGAGAAAATGAAACACGATAAGTTGCCAAGTGCACTTTCGTGTAATAATTTCATCAAGGGAGACAAGAGAGAAATATAACAGTCAGTTGATATACGTCGGCCCCCAGGCCGATGTATACAGACACAGACACACACATACACAAACACACAATTATGAGTGAGTGAGTGTGTGTGTGTGTGTGTGTGTGTGTGTGTGTGTGTGTGTGTGTGTGTGTGTGTGTGTACGTCAGCCTGGGGCCTAAGCTGCGTCCTATCAACTTTTGTTGTTCGGTTTTTGTGAGGTAAAACGATGCGTTGTGAGGACCAGCACAGCGCCTCCCACCCTGACCACAGCACCCACCCACACCCTGACCACAGCACCCACCTACACCCTGGCCCTGACCACAGTACCCACCCACACCCTGGCCACCACAGCACCCACCCACACCCTGACCCTGACCACAGTACCCACCCACACCCTGACCCTGACCACAGCACCCACCCACACCCTGACCCTGACCACAGTACCCACCCACACCCTGGCCCTGACCACAGCACCCACCCACACCCTGACCACAGCACCCACCCACACCCTGACCCTGACCACAGTACCCACCCACACCCTGGCCACCACAGCACCCACCCACACCCTGACACTGACCACAGTACCCACCCACACCCTGACCCTGACCACAGCACCCACCCACACCCTGACCCTGACCACAGTACCCACCCACACCCTGACCCTGACCACAGCACCCACCCACACCCTGACCCTGACCACAGTACCCACCCACACCCTGGCCCTGACCACAGCACCCACCCACACCCTGACCACAGCACCCACCCACACCCTGGCCCTGACCACAGCACCCACCCACACCCTGACCACACCACCCACCCACACCCTGATCACACCACCCACCTACACCCTGGCCCTGACCACAGCACCCACCCACACCCTGACCCTGACCACAGCACCCACCCACACCCTGACCACAGCCCCCACCCACACCCACACCCTGACCACAGCACCCACCCACACCCTGACCACAGCACCCACCCACACCCACACCCTGACCACAGCACCCACCCACACCCTGACCACAGCACCCCACCCACACCCTGACCACAGCACCCACCCACACCCACACCCTGACCACAGCCCCCACCCACACCCACACCCTGACCACAGCACCACCCACACCCACACCCTGACCACAGCACCCACCCACACCCTGACCACAGCACCCACCCACACCCACACCCTGACCACAGCACCCACACCACACCCTGACCACAGCACCCACCCACACCCTGACCACAGCACCCACCCACACCTGCTCAGCACCCACCACACCCTGACCACAGCACCCACCCACACCCTGGACCACAGCACCCACCCACACCCTGGCCCACCCCGCCCCCCCACCCACACACACACCCTGACCCACCCCAGCACCCACCCACACCCTGGCCACAGCACCCACCCACAAACCCCGACCACAGCACCCACCCACCCCCCCTGACCACAGCACCCACCCATACCCTGACCACAGCACCCACCCACACCCTGACCACAGCACCCACCCACACCCTGACCACAGCACCCACCCATACCCTGACCACAGCACCCACCCACACCTTGACCTCAGCACCCACCCACACCCTGACCACAGCACCCACCCACACCCTGGCCCTGACCACAGCACCCACCCACACCCTGGCCCTGACCACAGCACCCATCCACACCTTGACCTCAGCACCCACCCACACCCTGACCCTGACCACAGTACCCACCCACACCCTGACCACAGCACCCACCCACACCCTGACCACAGCACCCACCCACACCCTGACCACAGCACCCACCCACACCCTGACCACAGCACCTACCCACACCCTGACCACAGCACCCACCCATACCCTGACCACAGCACCCCACCCACACCTTGACCTCAGCACCCACCCACACCCTGACCACAGCACCCACCCACACCCTGGCCCTGACCACAGCACCCACCCACACCCTGGCCCTGACCACAGCACCCACCCACACCTTGACCTCAGCACCCACCCACACCCTGACCCTGACCACAGTACCCACCCACACCCTGACCACAGCACCCACCCACACCCTGACCACAGCACCCACCCACACCCTGACCACAGCACCCACCCACACCCTGACCACAGCACCCACCCACACCCTGACCACAGCACCCACCCACACCCTGACCACAGCACCCACCCACACCCTGACCACAGCACCCACCCACACCCTGACCACAGCACCCACCCACACCCTGACCACAGCACCCACCCACACCCTGACCACAGCACCCACCCACACCCTGACCACAGCACCCACCCACACCCTGACCACAGCACCCACCCACACCCTGACCACAGCACCCACCCACACCCTGACCACAGCACCCACCCACACCCTGACCACAGCACCCACCCACACCCTGACCACAGCACCCACCCACACCCTGACCACAGCACCCACCCACACCCTGACCACAGCACCCACCCACACCCTGACCACAGCACCCACCCACACCCTGACCACAGCACCCACCCACACCCTGACCACAGCACCCACCCACACCCTGACCACAGCACCCACCCACACCCTGACCACAGCACCCACCCACACCCTGACCACAGCACCCACCCACACCCTGACCACAGCACCCACCCACACCCTGACCACAGCACCCACCCACACCCTGACCACAGCACCCACCCACACCCTGACCACAGCACCCACCACACCCTGACCACAGCACCCACCCCACCCTGACCACAGCACCCACCCACACCCTGACCACAGCACCCACCCACACCCTGACCACAGCACCCACCCACACCCTGACCACAGCACCCATCCACACCCTGACCACAGCACCCACCCACACCCTGACCACAACACCCACCCACACCCTGACCACAACACCCACCCACATCCTGACCACAGCACCCACCCACACCCTGACCACAGCACCCACCCACACCCTGACCACAGCACCCACCCACCCATGATCTACAGGAGGACCAGCACGAGGTATCATAACACGGATCCCGCTGTACTACGACAGATCGCAGCGCAAGGCGCCCGCCCCCGCCCGCCCACCCACGTGTGGTATACCGGCGGACGTGAGTGTAGCGAGGCTGGGGCAGTAGAGAGAGAGGGTGGGTGGAAGGGTAGGGTATGATAATCTAATGTCTTCATCATCCGCGCCTTGAAAAGATGACGAATGGAGAGCGCGGCCCAGATAACGCCCCCCCCCCCCACTTACCCCCCCCCCCACTCACTCCCCATTCTCATTCATGAGCCGGTTCCCGTTTTCTGTGGCGAGGCCGTGCATGGCAGCCGTCTGGACAGCTGGCGTCATTCACTAATTCACAAGTGCCTTTTCATGCATGACTGGCGCCAGTCATGCATGAAAGACGTTACGTAACGCCTGGTGTTACGTAACACCTGGTGTTACATCCAGCCACAAATATATACATTAGTCTAAACAGTAGATTATAAATAGTTTATATTTTCTATACACATTGCCTGGCCTGGAGGGAGTTGTCTGTCTGTCTGTATGTCCGATGGTGAGAGAGTCGTTAGCCCGGCTGGTAATTCGGCAATTGACATCGTTAGTGATGCGGTATATATATATATATATATATATATATATATATATATATATATATATATATATATATATATATATATATATATATATATCTTTTTCTTTCATACTATTCGCCATTTCCCGCATTAGCAAGGTAGCGTTAAGAACAGAGGACTGGGCCTCTGAGGGAATATCCTCACTTGGCCCCCTTCTCTGTTCCTTCTTTTGGAAAATTAAAAAAAAACTGAGAGGGGAGGATTTCCAGCTCACCTCAGCTCCCTCCCCTTTTAGTCGCCTTCTACGACACGCAGGGAATACGTGGCAAGTATTCTTTCTCCCCTATCCCCAGGGTGAATATATATATATATATATATATATATATATATATATATATATATATATAGAGAGAGAGAGAGAGAGAGAGAGAGAGAGAGAGAGAGAGGGGGGGGGTTGAGAGAGAGAGAGAGAGAGAGAGAGAGAGAGAGAGAGAGAGAGAGAGAGGGGGGGGGGGGGGGTTGAGAGAGAGAGAGAGAGAGAGAGAGAGAGAGAGAGAGAGAGAGAGAGAGAGAGAGAGAGGGGGGGGGGGGGGTTGAGAGAGAGAGAGAGAGAGAGAGAGAGAGAGAGAGAGAGAGAGAGAGAGAGAGGGGGGGTTGAGAGAGAGAGAGAGAGAGAGAGAGAGAGAGAGAGAGAGAGAGAGAGAGAGAGAGAGAGAGAGAGAGAGAGAGAGAGAGAGAGAGAGAGAGGGGGGGGGGTTGAGAGAGAGAGAGAGAGGGGGGGGGTTGAGAGAGAGAGAGAGAGAGAGAGAGAGAGAGAGAGAGAGAGAGAGAGAGAGAGAGAGAGAGAGAGAGAGAGAGACAGCGTTACCAACGTGTGGTCCCTGGAAACAACGAGCGTCAAACCGTCTCGTTAATTAGGGACCCCCCCTCTACCCCCCCTCTTTTCAAATTGGTAACGAGCAGGGCCGTTAACGAGGCCATCCCCCCCCCCCAGACCCTGGTGTCTAGCTCAGCTTTTCCCGACCAATGAGCTGCTAAACCCAACCCGGAGGGAAGGCGATGATTGGACGAGGCCAAGGCCCAATGAGGGAGGGGCAAACAACCCCCCCCCCTCCTCCCTCGCTTGTTTCCCATGGCTTAACGATAGTTCCCGTCGTCCTGCCAATCACAGCAGGAGAAAGGGGGAAAATATAATCTAAATTGGACCATTTTCTGTTCCGACGTGAATTAAAAGGGAAATTAATCTTGGATAAATATAACCTGGGAGTGATGGAGTCAGTTAACATGATGGATATTTAGTAATTATTATCATAACAAACTTCTGATGCAGGAGTTAGAGAAAATGGGAAGCCCCTGCCTTAATAGATGAGAGAAAATGGGAAGCCCTGCCATAACAGATAAGAGAAAATGGGAAGCCCCTGCCTTAATAGATGAGAGAAAATGGGAAGCCCCTGCCTTAATAGATGAGAGAAAATGGGAAGCCCCTGCCTTAATAGATGAGAGAAAATGGGAAGCCCCTGCCTTAACAGAGGAGAGAAAATGGGAAGCCCCTGCCTTAATAGATGAGAGAAAATGGGAAGCCCCTGCCTTAATAGATGAGAGAAAATGGGAAGCCCTGCCATAACAGATAAGAGAAAATGGGAAGCCCCTGCCTTAATAGATGAGAGAAAATGGGAAGCCCTGCCATAACAGATAAGAGAAAATGGGAAGTCCTGTGGTTAATATAGTTCCATAAGAAGGAGATGCCCACGATAACAGAAAGTAAACATAACTGATGTTACGGATAACTGATGTTACGGATAACTGATGTTACGGATAACTGATGTTACGGATAACTAAAGTTACGGATAACTGATGTTACGGATAACTGATGTTACGGATAACTGACGTTACGGATAACTGAAGTTACGGATAACTGATGTTACGGATAACTGACGTTACGGATAACTGATGTTACGGATAACTGATGTTACGGATAAATGACGTTACGGATAGCTAACTTTACGGATAACTGATGTTACGGATAACTGACGTTACGGATAACTAAAGTTACGGATAACTCATGTTACGGATAAATGACGTTACGGATAAATGACGTTACGGATAACTAACGTTACGGATAACTGATGTTACGGATAACTGACGTTACGGATAACTGATGTTACGGATAACAAAAGTTACGGATAATTGATCTGTTTTAAGTGGAAAATAATAATAAAATACTGACATACACGTCCATCTTGCGTTCATACGAACACTATAATTCGAGAGAGAGAGAGAGAGAGAGAGAGAGAGAGAGAGAGAGAGAGAGAGAGAGAGAGAGAGAGAGAGAGAGAGAGAGAGAGAGTTAGGACGACACTTGGTGAGGTCGAACCGAAAAAAAAAATTAACTGAGACGAGTAGACAACGCTACCTCGCTGACGAGGGAAACAGCGATCAAGTACAATAAATCAATAAACCAATAAATAAATAAATAAATACAGCTCAAGAGATACAGTACATGACGTGGACTACAGTCAAGTGATCAAAGAGAAATGGAACACTGGAGACTGTGAGGTCGGAAACCACTCATTTTGGGACAGTGTCAAATATCATCGTTGTGTGTATGTGTGTGTGTGTGTGTGTGTGTGTACGTCCGGGTTGTTAAGGCAAGTGGAACCTTCTGGATCATGGCTTCTAACGACCTTGGGGGGGGGGCGGGGAGGAGAGGGCTGTTGGGTTGTTTGGCCCAAGTGACTATCCTCTCAAGTCTTGCTTTTACGTGGGACAATATGACACCAAGAACGAATCATTCTGACAACATGACAGTCTTGCATCACAGTGAAGTTACAACCAAGTAAATAATCATTATCATAAATCAGTTATGACGCATCATTTATCTGTTTATCTGGGGTGTAACTTGTACCCAGGGCAGCTATCATAACGATCAATACATACAATGACGATGACCAACTCCACTGAAACTGTATTGATCATTCTGGGAAGCCATGTGTGAAGATACATTATTTGTTGGCTGTACGTATGTACTATATACACCATGACGGTACAGTTACTCACCATGACGGTACAGTTACTCACCATGACGGTACAGTTACTCACCATGACGGTACAGTTACTCATCACGACGGTACAGTTACTCACCATGATGGTACAGTCACTCACCATGACGGTACAGTTACTCACCATGACGGTACAGTTACTCATCACGACGGTACAGTTACTCACCATGACGGTACAGTTACTCACCATGACGGTACAGTTACTCACCATGATGGTACAGTTACTCACCATGACGGTACACTTACTCACCATGACGGTACAGTTACTCACCATGACGGTACAGTCACTCATCACGACGGTACAGTTACTCACCATGACGGTACAGTTACTCACCATGACGGTACAGTCACTCACCATGACGGTACAGTCACTCACCATGACGGTACAGTTACTCATCATGACGGTACAGTTACTCACCATGACGGTACAGTTACTCACCATGACGGTACAGTTACTCACCATGACGGTACACTTACTCACCATGATGGTACAGTTACTCACCATGACGGTACAGTTACTCACCATGATGGTACAGTTACTCACCATGACGGTACACTTACTCACCATGATGGTACAGTTACTCACCATGACGGTACAGTCACTCACCATGACGGTACAGTTATTCACCATGACGGTACAGTTATTCACCATGACGGTACAGTTACTCACCATGACGGTACAGTTACTCACCATGATGGTACAGTTACTCACCATGACGGTACAGTTACTCACCATGACGGTACAGTTACTCACCATGACGGTACAGTTACTCATCACGACGGTACAGTTACTCACCATGACGGTACAGTTACTCACCATGACGGTACAGTCACTCACCATGACGGTACAGTCACTCACCATGACGGTACAGTTACCATGACGGTACAGTTACTCATCATGACGGTACAGTTATTCACCATGATGGTACAGTTACTCACCATGAGGGTACAGTTACTCACCATGATGGTACAGTTATTCACCATGATGGTACAGTTACTCATCACGACGGTACAGTCACTCACCATGACGGTACAGTCACTCATCACGACGGTACAGTCACTCACCACGACGGTACAGTCACTCATCACGACGGTACAGTTACTCACCATGACGGTACAGTTACTCACCATGACGGTACAGTCACTCACCATGACGGTACAGTTACCATGACGGTACAGTTACTCATCATGACGGTACAGTTATTCACCATGATGGTACAGTTACTCACCATGAGGGTACAGTTACTCACCATGATGGTACAGTTATTCACCATGATGGTACAGTTACTCATCACGACGGTACAGTCACTCACCATGACGGTACAGTCACTCACCACGACGGTACAGTCACTCACCACGACGGTACAGTCACTCATCACGACGGTACAGTTACTCACCATGACGGTACAGTTACTCACCATGACGGTACAGTTACTCACCATGACGGTACAGTCACTCACCATGACGGTACAGTTACTCACCATGACGGTACAGTTACTCACCATGACGGTACAGTCACTCACCATGACGGTACAGTCACTCACCATGAGGGTACAGTCACTCACCATGACGGTACAGTCACTCATCACGACGGTACAGTCACTCATCACGACGGTACAGTCACTCATCACGACGGTACAGTTACTCACCATGATGGTACAGTTACTCACCATGACGGTACAGTTATTCACCATGATGGTACAGTTACTCACCATGAGGGTACAGTTACTCACCATGATGGTACAGTTACTCACCATGACGGTACACTTACTCACCATGAGGGTACAGTTACTCACCATGACGGTACAGTTACTCACCATGATGGTACAGTTACTCACCATGAGGGTACAGTTACTCACCATGATGGTAAAGATACTCACCATGACGGTACAGTTACTCACCATGACGGTACAGTTACTCACCATGACGGTACAGTCACTCACCATGAGGGTACAGTTACTCACCATGACGGTACAGTTACTCACCATGACGGTACAGTTACTCATCATGACGGTACAGTTACTCACCATGACGGTACAGTCACTTACCATGACGGTACAGTCACCACGACGGTACAGTCACTCACCATGACGGTACAGTTACTCATCATGACGGTACAGTTACTCACCACGACGGTACAGTTACTCACCATGACGGTACAGTTACTCACCATGACGGTACAGTTACTCATCATGACGGTACAGTTACTCACCATGACGGTACAGTCACTTACCATGACGGTACAGTCACCACGACGGTACAGTCACTCACCATGACGGTACAGTTACTCACCATGATGGTACAGTTACTCATCATGACGGTACAGTTACTCACCATGACGGTACAGTTACTCATCATGACGGTACAGTTACTCACCATGACGGTACATTTACCATGACGGTACAGTTACTCACCATGACGGTACAGTTACTCACCATGACGGTACAGTTACTCACCATGATGGTACAGTTACTCATCATGACGGTACAGTTACTCACCATGACGGTACAGTTACTCACCATGACGGTACAGTCACTCACCACGACGGTACAGTCACTTACCATGACGGTACAGTCACTCAACACGACGGTACAGTCACTTACTATGACGGTACAGTCACTCATCATAACGGTACGATTCCACAGCACGACGGTACGACTCGTGAACGACGGTACGATCCTTGGACACAAAGGTACGACCCCTGGACATGACGGTACATTGACTGACCACTACGGTACGATCCCTGGGTTTAATGGTACGATCCTTGGACACGACGGTACAACCCAGTCAACACTCAATGAAGACTGTAGAGTCAACAGTCACTGGGGGATGTAGAGTCATGTGGGAGCATCAACAGTCACTGGGGGACGTAAAGTCATGTGGGAGCATCAACAGTCACTGGGAGACCGTAGAGTCAGTCGGGAGAGTCAACAGTTACTGGGAGACCGTAGAGTCAGGTAGGAGAGTCAAGTCACTGGGAGAACGTAGAGTCAGTTGGGAGAGTCAACAGTCACTAGGAGACCGTAGAGTCAGTTGGGAGAATCAACAGTCACTAGGAGAACGTAGAGTCAGGTAGGAGAATCAACAGTCACTAGGAGACCGTAGAGTCAGTTGGGAGAGTCAACAATCACTGGGAGGCCGTAGAGTCAGTCGGGAGAGTCAACAGTCACTGGGAGACCGTAGAGTCAGGTAGGAGAGTCAAGTCACTGGGAGAACGTAGAGTCAGTTGGGAGAGTCAACAGTCACTGGGAGACCGTAGAGTCAAGTCACTGGGAGACCGTAGAGTCAGGTAGGAGAGTCAACAGTCACTAGGAGACCGTAGAGTCAGGTAGGAGAGTCAACAGTCACTAGGAGACCGTAGAGTCAGTTGGGAGAGTCAACAGTCACTGGGAGACCGTAGAGTCAGGAGAGTCACCAACGCCGTCAACATCAGACTAGCACTGGGTGCCAAAGGGGCGTAACTCACGACTTCCTCAATCCACCGCCTCATTTACCCCCTCCCCCCCACGCCATCCTCTCTCTCTCTCTCTCTCTCTCTCTCTCTCTCTCTCTCTCTCTCTCTCTCTCTCTCTCTCTCTCTCTCTCCCGCCGCCAGTGATGCCATTAATCATAAGGGAGAGAGGGCGAAGATCCTCTCCCTAAGCCAGGGAGAGTATAGCCCCAGCCAGGAACTGTGGCCTAAGTGAGGGTGAATGGGCCAGGAGTGGGGGGAGAGGGGACTGTCTGGCCGAGGTGAGGATAGAGGGGCCAAGGTGGGGACGGACTGTCTGGCCGAGGTGAGGATAGAGGGGCCAAGGTGGGGACGGACTGTCTGGCCGAGGTGAGGATAGAGGGGCCAAGGTGGGGGACTGTCTGGCCGAGGTGAGGATAGAGGGGCCCAGGTGGGGACGGACTGTCTGGCCGAGGTGAGGATAGAGGGGCCGAGGTGGGGGACTGTCTGGCCGAGGTGAGGATAGAGGGGCCAAGGTGGGGGACTGTCTGGCCGAGGTGAGGATAGAGGGGCCAAGGTGGGGGACTGTCTGGCCGAGGTGAGGATAGAGGGGCCAAGGTGGGGGACTGTCTGGCCGAGGTGAGGATAGAGGGGCCAAGGTGGGTGGGGACTGTCTGGCCGAGGTGAGGATAGAGGGGCCGAGGTGGGGGACTGTCTGGCCGAGGTGAGGATAGAGGGGCCAAGGTGGGGACTGTCTGGCCGAGGTGAGGATAGAGGGGCCAAGGTGGGGACTGTCTGGCCGAGGTGCGGATAGAGAGGCCAAGGTGGGGGACTGTCTGGCCGAGGTGAGGATAGAGGGGCCAAGGTGGGGACTGTCTGGCCGAGGTGAGGATAGAGGGGCCAAGGTGGGGACGGACTGTCTGGCCGAGGTGAGGATAGAGGGGCCAAGGTGGGGACTGTCTGGCCGAGGTGAGGATAGAGGGGCCAAGGTGGGGACGGACTGTCTGGCCGAGGTGAGGATAGAAGGGCCAAGGTGGGGACTGTCTGGCCGAGGTGAGGATAGAGGGGCCAAGGTGGGGACTGTCTGGCCGAGGTGAGGATAGAGGGGCCAAGGCGGGGACGGACTGTCTGGCCGAGGTGAGGATAGAGGGGCCGAGGTGGGGACTGTCTGGCCGAGGTGAGGATAGAGGTGCCGAGGTGGGGGACTGTCTGGCCGAGGTGAGGATAGAGGGGCCGAGGTGGGGGACTGTCTGGCCGAGGTGAGAATAGAGGGGCCAAGGTGGGGGACTGTCTGGCCGAGGTGAGGATAGAGGGGCCAAGGTGGGGGACTGTTTGGCCGAGGTGAGGATAGAGGGGCCGAGGTGGGGGACTGTCTGGCCGAGGTGAGGATAGAGGGGCCAAGGTGGGGACTGTCTGGCCGAGGTGAGGATAGAGGGGCCAAAGAAAGATCAGATGGTAACACTGTGGGAATATAGGGGAGATCCTACATGGGGTGGGAATGGGTAGGACGTGGGTGGGAATGGGTAGGACGTGGGTGGGAATGGGCGAGGGAGGCCAGGAAGTGCTAAACAGCCTCCCCCCCCCCCCCCAACGCATCGCCAGGATATCGTACGAGGAAATTGATATATCTTCATGTGTGGGCCAGGCGTGGTGGTGGTGATGTTGGTGCTACGGTTGGTGATGGTGGTGCTACTGCTGGTGTTGGAGCTACTGCCGGTGTTGGTGGTGGTGATGTTGGAGCTACTGCTGGTGTTGGTGGTGATGTTGGAGCTACTGCTGGTGTTGGTGGTGGTGGTGATGTTGGTGCTACTGCTGGTGTTGGTGGTGATGGTGGTGATGTTGGTGCTACTGCTGGCGTTGGTGGTGGTGGTGGTGGTGATGTTGGAGCTACTGCTGGAGATGGTGGTGATGGAGCTACTGCTGGTGTTGGTGGTGGTGATGTTGGAGCTACTACTGGTGATGGTGGTGATGTTGGAGCTACTGCTGGTGTTGGTGGTGGTGATGTTGGAGCTACTGCTGGTGTTGGTGGTGAAGTTGGTGCTACTGCTGGTGTTGGTGTTGGTGAAGTTGCAGCTACTGCTGGTGGTGGTGGTGAAGTTGGTGCTACTGCTGGTGATGGTGGTGGTGATGTTGGAGCTACTGCTGGTGGTGGTGGTGATGTTGGTGCTACTGCTGGCGTTGGTGGTGGTGATGTTCGAGCTACTGCTGGTGTTGGTGGTGGTGATGATGTTGAAGCTACTGCTGGTGTTGTTGGTGGTGATGATGTTGGAGCTACTGCTGGTGTTGGTTATGGTGGTGATGTTGGAGCTACTGCTGGTGTTGGTGGTGGTGGTGCTGTTGGAGTTACAGCTGGTGTTGTTGTTGGTGATGTTGGTGCTACTGCTGATGGTGGTGGTGGTGATGTTGGAGCTACTGCTGGCGTTGGTGGCGGTGATGTTGTTGGAGCTACTGCTGTTGTTGCTGGTGGTGATGTTGTTGGAGCTACTGCTGGTGTTGGTGATGTTGGAGCTACTGCTGGTGTTGGTGGTGGTGATGATGTTGGAGCTACTGCTGGTGTTGGTTATGGTGGTGATGTTGGAGCTGCTGCTGGTGTTGGTGGTGGTGTTGGTGATGTTGGAGCTACTGCTGGTGTTGGTGGTGGTGATGATGTTGGAGCTACTGCTGGTGTTGGTGGTGGTGATGATGTTGGAGCTACTGCTGGTGTTGGTGGTGGTGATGTTGGAGCTACTGCTGGTGTTGGTGGTGGTGATGATGTTGGAGCTACTGCTGGTGTTGGTGGTGGTGATGTTGGAGCTACTGCTGGTGTTGGTGGTGGTGATGATGTTGGAGCTACTGCTGGTGATGTTGGAGCTACTGCTGTTGTTGGTGGTGATGATGTTGGAGCTACTGCTGGTGTTGGTGGTGGTGATGATGTTGGGGCTACTGCTGGTGTTGTTAGTGGTGATGTTGGAGCTACTGCTGGTGTTGGTTATGGTGGTGATGTTGGAGCTACTGCTGGTGTTGTTGGTGGTGATGATGTTGGAGCTACTGCTGGTGTTGGTGGTGGTGATGTTGGAACTACTGCTGGTGTTGGTGGTGGTGATGTTGTTGGAGCTACTGCTGGTGTTGGTGATGGTGATGATGTTGGAGCTACTGCTGGTGTTGGTGGTGGTGATGTTGTTGGAGCTACTGCTGGTGTTGGTGGTGATGATGTTGGAGCTACTGCAGGTGTTGGTGGTGGTGATGATGTTGGAGCTACTGCTGGTGTTGGTGGTGATGATGTTGGAGCTACTGCTGGTGTTGGTGGTGGTGATGATGTTGGAGCAACTGCTGGTGTTGGTTATGGTGGTGATGTTGGAACTACTGCTGGTGTTGGTGGTGGTGATGTTGGAGCTACTGCTGGTGTTGGTGGTGGTGATGTTGGAGCTACTACTGGTGTTGGTGGTGATGATGTTGGAGCTACTGCTGGTGTTGGTGGTGGTGATGTTGGAGCTACTGCTGGTGTTGGTGGTGGTGATGTTGTTGGAGCTACTGCTGGTGTTGGTAGTGGTGATGATGTTGGAGCTACTGCTGGTGTTGGTGGTGATGTTGGAGCTACTGCTGTTGTTGGTGGTGATGATGTTGGAGCTACTGCTGGTGTTGGTGATGGTCGTGATGTTGGAGCTACTGCTGGTGTTGTTGATGGTGGTGATGTTGGAGCTACTGCTGGTGTTGGTTATGGTGGTGATGTTGGAGCTACTGCTGGTGTTGGTGGTGGTGATGATGTTGGAGCTACTGCTGGTGATGGTGGTGGTGATGTTGGAGCTACTGCTGGTGTTGGTGGTGATGATGTTGGAGCTACTGCTGGTGTTGGTGGTGGTGATGTTGGAGCTACTGCTGGTGTTGGTGGTGGTGATGTTGTTGGAGCTACTGCTGGTGTTGGTGGTGGTGATGCTGTTGGAGCTACTGCTGGTGTTGGTGATGATGTTGGAGCTACTGCTGGTGTTGGTGGTGATGTTGGAACTACTGCTGGTGTTGGTGGTGGTGATGTTGTTGGAGTTACTGCTGGTGTTGGTGGTGGTGATGTTGGGGCTACTGCTGGTGTTGGTTATGGTGGTGATGTTGGAGCTACTGCTGGTGTTGGTTATGGTGGTGATGTTGGAGCTACTGCTGGTGTTGGTGGTGGTGATGATGTTGGAGCTAGTGCTGGTGTTGATGGTGGTGATGTTGTTGGAGCTAGTGCTGGTGTTGGTGGTAATGATGTTGGAGCTACTGCTGGTGTTGGTGGTGGTGATGACGTAGGAGCTACTGCTGGTGTTGGTGGTGGTGATGTTGTTGGAGTTACTGCTGGTGTTGGTGGTGGTGATGTTGGAGCTACTGCTGGTGTTGGTTATGGTGGTGATGTTGGAGCTACTGCTGGTGTTGGTTATGGTGATGATGTTGGAGCTACTGGTGGTGTTGGTGGTGGTGATGACGTAGGAGCTACTGCTGGTGTTGGTGGTGGTGATGTTGTTGGAGCTACTGCTGGTGTTGGTGGTGGTGATGATGTTGGAGCTACTGCTGGTGTTGGTGGTGGTGATGATGTTGGAGCTACTGCTGGTGTTGGTGGTAGTGATGTTGGAGCTACTGCTGGTGTTGGCGGTGGTGATGATGTTGGAGCTACTGCTGGTGTTGGTGGTGGTGATGTTGTTGGAGCTACTGCTGGTGTTGGTGGTGGTGGTGATGTTGGAGCTACTGCTGGTGTTGGTGGTGGTGATGTTGGAGCTACTGCTGGTGTTGTTGGTGGTGATGATGTTGGAGCTACTGCTGGTGTTGGTGGTGGTGATGATGTTGGAGCTACTGCTGGTGTTGGTGGTGGTGATGATGTTGGAGCTACTGCTGGTGTTGGTGGTAGTAATGTTGGAGCTACTGCTGGTGTTGGTTATGGTGGTGATGTTGGAGCTACTGCTGGTGTTGTTGGTGGTGATGTTGGAGCTACTGCTGATGGTGGTGGTGATGTTGGAACTACTGCTGGTGTTGGTGGTGGTGATGTTGTTGGAGCTACTGCTGGTGTTGGTGGTGATGTTGGAACTACTGCTGGTGTTGGTGGTGGTGGTGATGTTGGAGCTACTGCTGGTGTTGGTGGTGGTGATGATGTTGGAGCTACTGCTGGTGTTGGTGGTGGTGATGATGTTGGAGCTACTGCTGGTGTTGGTGGTGATGTTGGAACTACTGCTGGTGTTGGTGGTGGTGATGTTGTTGGAGCTACTGCTGGTGTTGGTGGTGGTGATGATGTTGGAGCTACTGCTGATGGTGGTGGTGATGTTGGAACTACTGCTGGTGTTGGTGGTGGTGATGTTGTTGGAGCTACTGCTGGTGTTGGTGGTGGTGATGATGTTGGAGCTACTGCTGGTGTTGGTGGTGGTGATGATGTTGGAGCTACTGCTGGTGTTGGTGGTGGTGATGATGTTGGAGCTACTGCTGGTGTTGGTGGTGATGTTGGAACTACTGCTGGTGTTGGTGGTGGTGATGTTGTTGGAGCTACTGCTGGTGTTGGTGGTGGTGATGATGTTGGAGCTACTGCTGATGGTGGTGGTGATGTTGGAGCTACTGCTGGTGTTGGTGGTGGTGATGATGTTGGAGCTACTGCTGGTGTTGGTGGTGGTGATGATGTTGGAGCTACTGCTGGTGTTGGTGGTGATGTTGGAACTACTGCTGGTGTTGGTGGTGGTGATGTTGTTGGAGCTACTGCTGGTGTTGGTGGTGGTGATGATGTTGGAGC
>NC_092285.1:2985071-2997571 GCF_036320965.1 Panulirus ornatus
ACTTCAACCCCCGCTATACGACACTTCAATCCCCGCTATACGACACTTCAACCCCCGCTATACGACATCTCAACCCCCCGCTATACGACACTTCAACCCCCAGCTATACGACACTTCAACCCCCGCTATACGACACCTCAACCCCCCGCTATACGACACTTCAACCCCCAGCTATACGACACTTCAACCCCCGCTATACGACATCTCAACCCCCCGCTATACGACACTTCAATCCCCGCTATACGACACCTCAACCCCCCGCTATACGACACTTCAATCCCCGCTATACGACACTTCAACCCCCCGCTATACGACACTTCAATCCCCGCTATACGACACCTCAACCCCCCGCAATACGACACTTCAATCCCCGCTATACGACACTTCAACCCCCCGCTATACGACACCTCAACCCCCAGCTATACGACACCTCAGCCCCCAGCTATACGACACCTCAACCCCCCGCTATACGACACTTCAATCCCCAGCTATACGACACTTCAACCCCCCGCTATACGACACCTCAGCCCCCAGCTATACGACACCTCAGCCCCCAGCTATACGACACCTCAACCCCCCGCTATACGACACTTCAATCCCCGCTATACGACACTTCAACCTCCCGTTATACGACACTTCAACCCCCGCTATACGACACCTCAACCCCCAGCTATACGACACCTCAACCCCCAGCTATACGACACTTCAACCCCCCAGCTATACGACACCACAACCCCCAGCTATACGACACTTCACCAAACCTGTGGGAAACGTGCAGCAGAGCTGAGGTGAGCGGTTCAAAATAAGGCGTCAGGTTCTTACGTCACACCCTGTCACCTGCAGGAACCTCTCATAGCATTATATTGCCTCATACACATCATGAGGCTATGTGGAACATCAGGAGGATATGTGGAACATCATGAGGACATGTGGAACATCATGAGGATATGTGGATCATGAGAATATGTGGAACAACAGGTGGATATGTGGAACATCAGGATATGTGGAACATCGTGAGGATATGTGGAACACCATGAGGATATGTGGAACATCGTGAGGATATGTGGAACATCATGAGGATATGTGGAACATCATGAGAATATGTGGAACAACAGGTGGATATGTGGAACATCAGGATATGTGGAACATCGTGAGGATATGTGGAACATCATGAGGATATGTGGAACATCGTGAGGATATGTGGAACATCATGAGGATATGTGGAACATCATGAGAATATGTGGAACAACAGGTGGTTATGTGGAACATCAAGATATGTGGAACATCGTGATATGTGGAACATCATGAGGACATGTGGAACATCGTGAGGGTATGTGGAACATCATGAGGATATGTGGAACATCGTGAGGATATGTGGAAATCATGAGGCTATGTGGAACATCGTGATGATATGTGGAACATCATGAGGATATGTGGAACATCGTGAGGATATGTGGAACATCAGGAGGATATGTGGAACATCGTGAGGATATGTGGAACATCATGAGGATATGTGGAACATCGTGAGGATATGTGGAACATCGTGAGGATATGTGGAACATCATGAGGATATGTGGAACATCGTGAGGATATGTGGAACATCATGAGGATATGTGGAACATCGTGAGGATATGTGGAACATCAGGAGGATATGTGGAACATCGTGAGGATATGTGGAACATCGTGAGGATATGTGGAACATCATGAGGATATGTGGAACATCGTGAGGATATGTGGAACATCATGAGGATATGTGGAACATCGTGAGGATATGTGGAACATCATGAGGATATGTGGAACATCGTGAGGATATGTGGAACATCATGAGGATATGTGGAACATCGTGAGGATATGTGGAACATCGTGAGGATATGTGGAACATCAGGAGGATATGTGGAACATCGTGAGGATATGTGGAACATCATGAGGATATGTGGAACATCGTGAGGATATGTGGAACATCATGAGGATATGTGGAACATCGTGAGGATATGTGGAACATCATGAGGATATGTGGAACATCGTGAGGATATGTGGAACATCGTGAGGATATGTGGAACATCGTGAGGATATGTGGAACATCGTGAGGATATATGGAACATCGTGAGGATATGTGGAACATCAGAAGGATATGTGGAACATCAGGAGGATATGTGGAGCATCAAGAGGATATGTGGAACATCAGGAGGATATATGGAACATCAGGAGGATATGTGGAGCATCAGGAGGATATGTGGAACATCAGGAGGATATGTGGAGCATCAGGAGGATATGTGGAACATCAGGAGGATATGTGGAGCATCAGGAGGATATGTGGAACATCAGGAGGATATGTGGAGCATTAGGAGGATATGTGGAACATCAGGAGGATATGTGGAACATCAGGAGGATATGTGGAACGTAATTTCACATATTTTCAAGAAAAAAAATAATAATAATACAATAAAAATAATAATAATAATAATAATAATAATAATAATACCGTACAGTCATGTATACCATAATTACTCATTTATCCCTGTCAATTATCTGCGATAATCGATAATCAATTTACTATTAAAACCTAAAAAGTTATCTAACATCTTCTCTCTATCAAAAATAAAAGACTTTAGAAACTTGACTTGTATTAATGTTAAAAAGTAATAAAAAGATCAATTACAACTTAAAGATCTTGTATTAACGTTAAAAAAAGTAATAAAATAATCCATTACAACTTAAAGATGTATTAATGTTAAAAAAGTAATAAAAAGATCAATTACAACTTAAAGATGTTGTATTAACGTTAAAAACGTAATACAACAATCAAATACAACTTAGTGATGGTGGATTAACTGAAGGAAGACGACCTTAGCAATACGGCCAAGTGTCACAATCTCTCAGGAATCTTGACCAACTGTACGGCCAAGTGTCACAATCTCCCACGAATCTTGACCAACTGTGTGGACGGCCAAGTGTCACAATCTCTCAGGAATCTTGACCAACTGTGTGGCCAAGTGTCACAATCTCCAAGGAATCTTGACCAACTGTACGGCCAAGTGTCACAATCTCCCACGAATCTTGACCAACTGTACGGCCGGCCAAGTGTCACAATCTCTCAGGAATCTTGACCAACTGTGTGGCCAAGTGTCACAATCTCCAAGGAATCTTGACCAACTGTGTGGCCAAGTGTCACAATCTCTCAGGAATCTTGACCAACTGTGTGGATGGCTCCCGCGTCCTGCCCACCGTATGAATGATGGCCCATCAACGCCCATCCCACACACGCCCTTCTGATATCCCCCCCTCCCCCCCTTCAAGGCTGAATGAAGGGGGGGGGGAGCTACGGAAGAGAACTCAAGAGCCCTGCACCTTAAGACTCACTAAAGGAGGCCAATAATTACGTTTCTCTCGTCTTCCAGGGTCGCAAGATCCAGCCTACCGACCAGCTCCACTCACACCCCCCCCGCCATGAGGAGGCGGACCAGGCCTGGGGGAGGGGAAGGGGGAGGGGGCACCAGGTACCAGGCAGATCATAATGACCCAGGTTCCTGGCAGGTCATAATGACCAAGGTACCAGGCAAGTCATAATGACCCAGGTTCCTGGCAGGTCATAATGACCCAGGTACCAGGCAGGTCATAATAACCCAGGTACCAGGCAGGTCATAATGACCCAGGTACCTGGCAGGTCATAATGACCCAGGTACCTGGCAGGTCATAATGACCCAGGTACCTGGCAGGTCATAATGACCCAGATACCTGGCAGGTCATAATGACCCAGGTACCAGGCAGGTCATAATGACCCAGGTACCTGGCAGGTCATAATGACCCAAGTACCAGGCAGGTCATAATGACCCAGGTACCAGGCAGGTCATAATAACCCAGGTACCAGGCAGGTCATAATGACCCAGGTACCTGGCAGGTCATAATGACCCAGATACCTGGCAGGTCATAATGACCCAGGTACCAGGCAGGTCATAATGACCCAGGTACCTGGCAGGTCATAATGACCCAGGTACCAGGCAGGTCATAATGACCCAGGTACCAGGCAGGTCATAATGACCCAGGTACCTGGCAGGTCATAATGACCCAGGTACCTGGCAGGTCATAATGACCCAGATACCTGGCAGGTCATAATGACCCAGGTACCAGGCAGGTCATAATGACCCAGGTACCTGGCAGGTCATAATGACCCAAGTACCAGGCAGGTCATAATGACCCAGGTACCTGGCAGGTCATAATGACCCAAGTACCAGACAGGTCATAATGACCTAAGTACCAGGCAAAATGACCCAAGTACCAGGCAGGTCATAATGACCCAGGTACCTGGCAGGTCATAATAACCCAGGTACCAGGCAGGTCATAATGACCAAGGTACCTGGCAGGTCATAATGACCCAAGTACCAGGCAGGTCATAATGACCCAGGTACCAGGCAGGTCATAATAACCCAGGTACCAGGCAGGTCATAATGACCCAGGTACCTGGCAGGTCATAATGACCCAAGTACCAGGCAGGTCATAATGACCCAGGTACCTGGCAGGTCATAATGACCCAAGTACCAGGCAGGTCATAATGACCCAGGTACCTGGCAGGTCATAATGACCCAAGTACCAGGCAGGTCATAATGACCCAGGTACCAGGCAGGTCATAATGACCCAAGTACCAGGCAGGTCATAATGACCCAAGTACCAGGCAGGTCATAATGACCCAGGTACCTGGCAGGTCATAATGACCCAAGTACCAGGCAGGTCATAATGACCCAGGTACCAGGCAGGTCATAATAACCCAGGTACCAGGCAGGTCATAATGACCCAGGTACCTGGCAGGTCATAATGACCCAAGTACCAGGCAGGTCATAACGACCCAGGTACCTGGCAGGTCATAATGACCCAAGTACCAGGCAGGTCATAATGACCCAGGTACCAGGCAAAATGACCCAGGTACCAGGCAGGTCATAATAACCCAGGTACCAGGCAGGTCATAATGACCCAGGTACCAGGCAGGTCATAATGACCCAGGTACCTGGCAGGTCATAATGACCCAGGTACTAGGTAGGTCATAATAACCCAGGTACCAGGCAGGTCATAATGACTCAGGTACCTGGCAGGTCATAATGACCCAGGTATCACGCAGGTCATAATGACCCAGGTACCAGGCAGGTCATAATGACCCAGGTACCTGGCAGGTCATAATGACCCAAGTACCAGGCAGGTCATAATGACCCAGGTACCAGGCAGGTCATAATGACCCGGGTGCCTGGCAGGTCATAATGACCCAGGTACCAGGCAGGTCATAATGACCCAGGTACCTGGCAGGTCATAATGACCCAAGTACCTGGCAGGTCATAATGACCCAGGTACCTGGCAGGTCATAATGACCCAGGTACCTGGCAGGTCATAATGACCCAGGTACCTGGCAGGTCATAATGACCCAAGTACCTGGCAGGTCATAATGACCCAGGTACCTGGCAGGTCATAATGACCCAAGTACCAGGCAGGTCATAATGACCCAAGTACCAGGCAGGTCATAGTGACCCAGGTACATGGCAGGTTATAATGACCCAAGTACCAGGCAGGTCATAATGACCCAGGTACCTGGCAGGTCATAATGACCCAAGTACCAGGCAGGTCATAATGACCCAGGTACCTGGCAGGTCATAATGACCCAGGTACCTGGCAGGTCATAATGACCCAGGTACCTGGCAGGTCATAATGACCCAGGTACCAGGCAGGTCATAATGACCCAAGTACCTGGCAGGTCATAATGACCCAGGTACCTGGCAGGTCATAATGACCCAAGTACCAGGCAGGTCATAATGACCCAAGTACCAGGCAGGTCATAGTGACCCAGGTACCTGGCAGGTCATGATGACCCAAGTACCTGGCAGGTCATAATGACCCAGGTACCTGGCAGGTCATAATGACCCAAGTACCAGGCAGGTCATAATGACCCAGGTACCTGGCAGGTCATAATGACCCAAGTACCTGGCAGGTCATAATGACCCAGGTACCTGGCAGGTCATAATGACCCAGGTACCAGGCAGGTCATAATGACCCAGGTACCTGGCAGGTCATAATGACCCAGGTACCTGGCAGGTCATAATGACCCAGGTACCTGGCAGGTCATAATGACCCAGGTACCTGGCAGGTCATAATGACCCAAGTACCTGGCAGGTCATAATGACCCAGTACCTGGCAGGTCATAATGACCCAGGTACCTGGCAGGTCATAATGACCCAGGTACCTGGCAGGTCATAATGACCCAGGTACCTGGCAGGTCATAATGACCCAGGTACCTGGCAGGTCATAATGACCCAGGTACCTGGCAGGTCATAATGACCCAGGTACCTGGCAGGTCATAATGACCCAGGTACCTGGCAGGTCATAATGACCCAGGTACCTGGCAGGTCATAATGACCCAGGTACCTGGCAGGTCATAATGACCCAGGTACCTGGCAGGTCATAATGACCCAGGTACCAGGCAGGTCATAATGACCCAGGTACCTGGCAGGTCATAATGACCCAGGTACCTGGCAGGTCATAATGACCCAGGTACCTGGCAGGTCATAATGACCCAGGTACCTGGCAGGTCATAATGACCCAGGTACCTGGCAGGTCATAATGACCCAGGTACCAGGCAGGTCATAATGACCCAGGTACCAGGCAGGTCATAATGACCCAAGTACCAGGCAGGTCATAATGACCCAGGTACCAGGCAGGTCATAATGACCCAGGTACCTGGCAGGTCATAATGACACGATCAAGACATGGAGAAGGTCAAGAGTTGCCAAAGCTTAATCAGCCACCATGACCAATCCAGTTGATAAATCATTTATCAGAGAATAATTATCTATCATATCTACCCGACCCTCGCCTCCAGTGACTCTCTCATCACCCCACACCAGCTGTTGTGGGTGACCACACTGGCGGCGGTGTGGGGGCAGGACGCACAACCTGGTGGCCACCACCTATGTGGGGGAGGCCCATCCCAGGTAGGGATCATGTGGGGGAGGCCCATCCCAGGTAGGGATCATGGGGGGCGGCCCATCCCAGGTAGGGATCATGTGGGGGAGGCCCATCCCAGGTAGGGATCATGTGGGGGCGGCCCATCCCAGGAAGGGATCATGTGGGGACGGCCCATCCCAGGTAGGGATCATGTGGGGGCGGCCCATCCCAGGTAGGGATCATGTGGGGGCGGCCCATCCCAGGTAGGGCTCATGTGGGGCGGCCCATCCCAGGAAGGGATCATGTGGGGGCGGCCCATCCCAGGTAGGGATCATGTGGGGACGGCCCATCCCAGGTAGGGATCATGTGGGGGCGGCCCATCCCAGGTAGGGATCATGTGGGGCAGCCCATCCCAGGTAGGGATCATGTGGGGCAGCCCATCCCAGGTAGGGATCATGTGGGGGAGGCCCATCCCAGGTAGGGATCATGTGGGGGCAGCCCATCCCAGGTAGGGATCATGTGGGGGAGGCCCATCCCAGGTAGGGATCATGTGGGGACGGCCCATCCCAGGTAGGGATCATGTGGGGGCGGCTCATCCCAGGTAGGGGTCATGTGGGGGCAGCCCATCCCAGGTAGGGATCGTGTGGGGTGCGGCCCATCCCAGGTAGGGATCATGTGGGGGCGGCTCATCCCAGGTAGGGATCATGTGGGGGCAGCCCATCCCAGGTAGGGATCATGGGGGGTACGGCCCATCCCAGGTAGGGATCACGTGGGGGCGGCCCATCCCAGGTAGGGATCATGTGGGGGCAGCCCATCCCAGGTAGGGATCGTGTGGGGTACGGCCCATCCCAGGTAGGGATCATGTGGGGGCGGCTCATCCCAGGTAGGGATCATGTGGGGACGGCCCATCCCAGGTAAGGATCATGTGGGGGCAGCCCATCCCAGGTAGGGATCATGTGGGGCAGCCCATCCCAGGTAGGGATCATGTGGGGGCGGCCCATCCCAGGTAGGGATCATGTGGGGGCGGCCCATCCCAGGTAGGGGTCATGTGGGGCAGCCCATCCCAGGTAGGGATCATGTGGGGGCGGCCCATCCTAGGTAGGGATCATGGGGGGCGGCCCATCCCAGGTAGGGATCATGTGGGGGCGGCCCATCCCAGGTAGGGATCATGGGGGCGGCCCATCCCAGGTAGGGATCATGTGGGGGCGGCCCATCCCAGGTAGGGATCATGTGGGGGCGGCCCATCCCAGGTAGGGATCATGGGGGGCGGCCCATCCCAGGTAGGGATCATGTGGGGGCGGCCCATCCCAGGTAGGGATCATGTGGGGGCGGCCCATCCCAGGTAGGGATCATGGGGGGCGGCCCATCCCAGGTAGGGATCATGGGGGGCGGCCCATCCCAGGTAGGGATCATGTGGGGGCGGCCCATCCCAGGTAGGGATCATGGGGGGCGGCTCATCCCAGGTAGGGATCATGTGGGGGCGGCCTATCCCAGGTAGGGATCATGTGGGGGCGGCCCATCCCAGGAAGGGATCATGTGGGGGCGGCCCATCCCAGGTAGGGATCATGGGGGGCGGCTCATCCCAGGTAGGGATCATGTGGGGGCGGCCTATCCCAGGTAGGGATCATGGGGGGCGGCTCATCCCAGGTAGGGATGATCCAACATGATCCGCTCCCCCTTCCGCAATATTCTCTTCCATTCCCACAATATCCTTTCTCCCTCCTACTGTATCTTCTTCCCCTCCCACAATATCCTGTCCCTATCCCACAATATCCCGTCCCCCTTCCCACAATATCCAGTCCCCCCTCCCACAACATCCTGCCCCCCTCCCACAATATCCTGTCCCCCTCCCACAACATCCCGTCCCCCCTCCCACAATATCCTGGCCCTCTCCCACAACATCCTGTCCCCCCTCCCACAACATCCCTTCCCCTTTCCCACAACATCCCGTCCCCTCTCACAACCTCCTCTCTCTCTCTCTCTCTCTCTCTCTCTCTCTCTCTCTCTCTCTCTCTCTCTCTCTCTCCCCTCCCATTCTACCCCTACGTATCCCCCTACGTCAAGAGGAGTTCACTCCCAGACGTCTACCCCCCCCACCCACACCCCACGTCCCAAACACGTCACCTGGACCACTTCAGTCCCTTTTGAGGTTCACTCCGACGGACGCTAAAACCTCAAAACCCTGAAGAGGAATAGATAGTGTGGGGGAGGGGGAGGTAAGTGTGGGGTGTGGGGGGTGATGTGGAAGGGGGGGGGACAATAGTCTATCCCAGTTCTTGGTCCCAATCCCATCCCGCTCGGGATCCCAGCGACTCTATATATATATGGAAAGGAAAGCTTTCGAGTAAGTGGGGGGGGAGGGGGAGGGAAGGGGAGGGAGAGGGAGGGGGAGGGAAGGGGAGGGGGAGGGAAGGGGAGGGAGGGGGAGGGGAGGGGGAGAGGGAGGGAGAGGGATGGGGAGGAAGAGGGAGAGAGAGGGGGAGGAGAGAGGGAGGGAGAGGGAAGGGGGTTAATACGACACCCCCCTCCCACCCCCATGGGAGAGGGAGGGAAAGGGAGGGAGGGAGAGGGAGGGAGGGAGGGAGAGGGATGGGGAGGAAGAGGGAGAGGGAGGGGGAGGAGAGAGGGAGGGAGAGGGAAGGGGGTTAATACGACACCCCCCTCCCACCCCCATGGGAGAGGGAGGAAAGGGAGGGAGGGAGAGGGAGGGAGGGAGGGAGAGGGATGGGGAGGAAGAGGGAGAGGGAGGGGGAGGAGAGAGGGAAGGGAGAGGGAAGGGGGTTAATACGACACCCCCCTCCCACCCCCATGGGAGAGGGAGGGAAAGGGAGGGAGGGAGAGGGAGAGGGAGAGGGAGGGAGGGAGGGAGAGGGATGGGGAGGAAGAGGGAGAGGGAGGGGGAGGAGAGAGGGAGGGAGAGGGAAGGGGGTTAATACGACACCCCCTCCCACCCCCATGGGAGAGAGAGGGAGGGGGTGTCCAAGACCATCAGTCCCCCCTCCCCCTTCCCCACACCAGGTGTGGGGGGGTCTTGGCCCACACAGCCAGCCACCACTTCGTTCAAATCTTACATCTTTTCTGGAACTTTGCTTCATATTTTTTCAAGTGAGTTTCCATCCCGTTATGAGAAGGTCTGTGTCACCAGGACACACCCACACCCCACACCATGGTGAAGACCACTCCTTCTACTCCTTCCTTCCTTCCTTCTATTCCTTCCTTCCTTCCTTCCTTCTATTCCTTCTTTCCTTCTATTCCTTCCTTCCTTCTATTCCTTCTTTCCTTCTATTCCTTCCTTCCTTCTTTCCATCCGTCATTCCTTCTTTCTATTCCTTCCTTCTAGTCCTTCCTTCCTTCTATTCCTTCCTTCCTTCTATTCCTTCTTTCCTTCCTACTATTCCTTCCTTCTTTTCTTTCTATTCCTTCTATTCCTTCCTTCCTTCCTTCTATCGTAATCTCCTTCTTCTTATGCCCTCCCTCATCTTCATTCCATCATCTCCTCCCCATACCTGCTCTCCCCCCCCCTCCCTCCCCTCTCCCCCTATGACGTGTCCTTGACAGACCCTCTTTGAGAGGGGGGGAGGGAGGAGGGGGGGAGGGGGAGGTGGTTGTATGGGGGGGAGGGGTTGTGTATGGGGGTGATGGGGGGGTCTGTTCCTCGTCCATCTTGCCCCCTGCCCCTCCCCCCTTCCCCCTCCCCTGTTGCCCACCAAACCCGTGTACTCCCCAGACCCCCGAGGGGCGGGGCGGGGCGGGGCACGTGTCTCTCTGGGGGTAAGGGGGACGAGTAAGGGGGTACGGGGAGGGGGGGAGGAGAAGAATGAAGGCTCTGGGGATGAAGGAAGAACCATGTGGAATGGGTGGGGGTGGAATGGGTGGGGGGTGACTTCTATCCATGCCCGTCTCCCCCCCCACAACATCTCTCCCCCTCCCGTCTGCGCCCCCCACAACATCTCCCCCCACCTCCCGTCTGCGCCCCCCACAACATCTCCCCCCACCTCCCGTCTGCGCCCCCCACAACATCTCCCCCCACCTCCTGTCTGCGCCCCCACAACATCTCCCCCACCTCCTGTCTGCGCCCCCCACAACATCTCTCCCCTCCCGTCTGCGCCCGCCACAACATTTCTCCCCTTCCCCATCTGCGCCCCCCCACATCTCTCCCCCCCCTCACGTCTGCGTCCCCTACAACATCTCCCACCCCCTCCTCCCGTCTGCGACCCCCACAACATCTCTCCCCTCCCGTCTGCACCCCCCACAACATTTCTCCCCTCCCCCATCTGCGCCCCCCACAACATCTCCCCCCTCCCGTCTGCGCCCCCACACCATCTCTCCCCCCTCACGTCTGCGCCCCCTACAACATCTCCCACCCCCTCCTCCCGTCTGGGCCTCCCACAACATCTCCCCCCTCCCGTCTGCGCCCCCCCACATCTCTCCCCCTCACGTCTGCGCCCCCTACAACATCTCCCACCCCCTCCTCCCGTCTGCGCCCCCACACCATCTCTCCCCACCTCCCGCCTGCGCCCCCCCACATCATCTCCCTCCTCCCGTCTGCGCCCCCTACAACATCTCTCCCCCCTCCCGTCTGCGCCCCCACAACATCTCTCCCCCCTCCCGTCTGCGCCCCCCACAACATCTCTCCCCACCTCCCGTCTGCGCCCCCCACAACATCTCTCCCCTCTCCCGTCTGCGCCCCCCACAACATCTCTCCCCTCTCCCGTCTGCGCCCCCCACAACATCTCTCCCCTCCCCCATCTGCGCCCCCACATCTCTCCCCTCCCGTCTGCGCCCCCACACCATCTCTCCCCACCTTCCGTCTGCGCCCCCACCAAATCTCTCCCCACCTCCTGTCTGCGCCCCCCCACAACATCTCTCCCCTCCCGTCTGCGCCCCCACACCATCTCTCCCCACCTCCCGTCTGCGCCCCCCACCAAATCTCTCCCCACCTCCCGTCTGCGCCCCCCACAACATCTTCCCCCTTCCGTCTGCGCCCACCACAACATCTCTTCCCACCTCCTGTCTGCGCCCCCCACAACATTTCTCCCCTCCCCCATCTGCGCCCCCCACAACATCTTCCCCCTCCCGTCTGCGCCCCCCACAACATCTCTCCCCACCTCCTGTCTGCGCCCCCACAACATTTCTCCCCTCCCCCATCTGCGCCCCCCACAACATCTTCCCCTCCCGTCTGCGCCCCCCACAACATCTCTCCCCACCTCCTGTCTGCGCCCCCCACAACATTTCTCCCCTCCCCCATCTGCGCCCCCCCACAACATCTTCCCCCTCCCGTCTGCGCCCCCCCACAACATCTCTCCCCACCTCCTGTCTGCGCTCCCCACAACTTTTCTCCCCTCCCCCATCTGCGCCCCCCACAACATCTTCCCCCTCCCGTCTGCGCCCCCCACAACATCTCTCCCCACCTGCTGTCTGCGCCCCCACAACATTTCTCCCCTCCCCCATCTGCGCCCCCCACAACATCTTCCCCCTCCCGTCTGCGCCCCCCACAACATCTCTCCCCACCTCCTGTCTGCGCCCCCCACAACATCTCTCCCCACCTCCCGTCTGCGCCCCCCACAACATCTCTCCCC
>NC_092285.1:3005071-3032571 GCF_036320965.1 Panulirus ornatus
CATTGAACATGAGTTTAACATTAAACATGAGTTTACATTGAACATGAGTTTAACACTGAACATGAGTTTAACATTGAACATGAGTTTACATTGAACATGAGTTTAACATTGAACATGAGTTTAACATTGAACATGAGTTTACATTGAACATGAGTTTAACATTGAACATGAGTTTAACATTGAACATGAGTTTAACATTGAACATGAGTTTACATTGAACATGAGTTTAACATTGAACATGAGTTTAACATTGAACATGAGTTTAACATTGAACATGAGTTTACATTGAACATGAGTTTAACATTGAACATGAGTTTAACATTGAACATGAGTTTAACATTGAACATGAGTTTAACATTGAACATGAGTTTAACATTGAACATGAGTTAACATTGAACATGAGTTTAACATTGAACATGAGTTTACATTGAACATGAGTTTAACATTGAACATGAGTTTAACATTGAACATGAGTTTAACATTGAACATGAGTTTAACATTGAACATGAGTTTAACATTGAACATGAGTTAACATTGAACATGAGTTTAACATTTGAACATGAGTTTAACATTGAACATGAGTTTAACATTGAAAATGAGTTTAACACTGAACATGAGTTTAACATTGAACATGAGTTTAACATTTGAACATGAGTTAACATTCCAGATAAGATTTCAAGCCAGGAGATCTCTTTCCTTTATGACAGTTCTTCCATAACATTACACTTTGATCATTATAACGGGCTTACAGTACAGTACTCGGGTAACGGGCTTACAGTACAGTACTCGGGTAACGGGCTTACAGTACAGTACTCGGGTAACGGGCTTACAGTACAGTACTCGGGTAACGGGCTTACAGTACAGCATTCGGGTAACGGGCTTACAGTACAGTACTCGGGTAACGGGCTTACAGTACAGTACTCGGGTAACGGGCTTACAGGAGGGTGGAGGACTACACTTCCCTCGCTGGGCTACAGAGAGAGAGGTCTCTCAGCGGGTGTCATGTGTACATATTACAAAGACAGAGTCTCCGCCCTACTAGCTATATAACGCCACTCTTGATTGGCTATGGGACTCAAGAGCACTCGTGATTGGTCAGGGTATTCTAGCGACGCATATTCTGGGCAGCTCACAACTCCTCTGGATTGGCAGCTCAAGGACCAATGACCATCTGGTTTCCAAACTTCAATGATTAAACCTAACGCTTGGCGGGAACAGAAGTCTCCGAGCCATTGTCAGAGGATGACGGTCTCTATACACACGGACGCACACATGTTATATACACATAGACGCACACATGTTATATACACACGGACGCACACATGTTATATACACATAGACGCACACATGTTATATACACATAGACGCACACATGTTATATACACACAGACGCACACATGTTATATACACATAGACGCACACATGTTATATACACATAGACGCACATATGTTATATACACATAGACGCACACATGTTATATACACATAGACGCACACATGTTAAATACACACGGACACACACATGTTATATACACATAGACGCACACATGTTATATACACATAGACGCACATATGTTATATACACATAGACGCACACATGTTATATACACATAGACGCACACATGTTATATACACATAGACGCACACATGTTATATACACAGACGCACACATGTTATATACACATAGACGCACACATGTTATATACACATAGACGCACACATGTTATATACACATAGACGCACACGTGTTATATACACATAGACGCACACATGTTATATACACATAGACGCACACATGTTATATACACATAGACGCACACATGTTATATACACATAGACGCACACATGTTATATACACACGGACACACACATGTTATATACACATAGACGCACACATGTTATATACACATAGACGCACATATGTTATATACACATAGACGCACACATGTTATATACACATAGACGCACACGTTATATACACATAGACGCACACATGTTAAATACACACGGACACACACATGTTATATACACATAGACGCACACATGTTATATACACATAGACGCACACATGTTATATACACATAGACGCACACATGTTATATACACATAGACGCACACATGTTATATACACGAACATGTGGGCACACGCGCACACGTTTCCCGCATTAGCGAGGTAGCGTTAAGAACAAAGGACTGGGCCTTTGAGGGAATATCCTCACCTGGCCCCCTTCTCTGTTCCTTCTAAATATATATATATATATATATATATATATATATATATATATATATATATATATATATATATATATATATATATAAAGGATAGAATAAAATGAAAATCCGGTAGGGTGGAGGAGGTGGGTGTTAATCAGTTTGCTGGAAATGGGAAGAAAGCTCCCCTTCCCTCTTCCCCTTTCCCCTTTCCCCTTCCCTCACACACAACCTGCCAACCCAACCCACTGTGGTCACTGGTGTTGGCAGTGGGGGTTGCCCACACTGCTGGGGGTCTGTCCTGAGGTCAGGGTTTAAGTCTCATTATCACGAGAGAACATGATTAATCACCATCATCCCTCACCATCACTCACTATCACTCACTATCACTCACACGCATCATCTCCAACATTACCAATCATCCATCCCCATCACTCACTATCATCCCCATCACTCACTATCATCACTATCACTCACACATCACTATCACTCACACGCATCATCTCCAACATTACCAATCATCCATCCCCATCACTCACTATCATCCCCATCACTCACTATCATCACTATCACTCACACATCACTATCAATCACCATCACTCACAGACATCACCTCCAACATTACCAATCATCCATCCCCATCACTCACTATCATCCCCATCACTCACTATCATCACTATCACTCACACACATCACCTCCAACATTACCAATCATCCATCCCCATCACTCACTATCATCCCCATCACTCACTATCATCACTATCACTCACACGCATCATCTCCAACATTACCAATCATCCATCCCCATCACTCACTATCATCCCCATCACTCACTATCATCACTATCACTCACGCATCATCTCCAACATTACCAATCATCCATCCCCATCACTCACTATCATCCCCATCACTCACTATCATCACTATCACTCACACGCATCATCTCCAACATTACCAATCATCCATCCCCATCACTCACTATCATCCCCATCACTCACTATCATCACTATCACTCACACGCATCATCTCCAACATTACCAATCATCCATCCCCATCACTCACTATCATCCCCATCACTCACTATCATCCCCATCACTCACTATCATCCCCATCACTCACTATCATCCCCATCACTCACTATCATCACTATCACTCACACGCATCATCAACATTACCAATCATCCATCCCCATCACTCACTATCATCCCCATCACTCACTATCATCACTATCACTCACACGCATCATCTCCAACATTACCAATCATCCATCCCCATCACTCACTATCATCCCCATCACTCACTATCATCCCCATCACTCACTATCATCCCCATCACTCACTATCATCACTATCACTCACACGCATCATCTCCAACATTACCAATCATCCATCCCCATCACTCACTATCATCCCCATCACTCACTATCATCACTATCACTCACACGCATCATCTCCAACATTACCAATCATCCATCCCCATCACTCACTATCATCCCCATCACTCACTATCATCACTATCACTCACACGCATCATCTCCAACATTACCAATCATCCATCCCCATCACTCACTATCATCCCCATCACTCACTATCATCACTATCACTCACACGCATCATCTCCAACATTACCAATCATCCATCCCCATCACTCACTATCATCCCCATCACTCACTATCATCCCCATCACTCACTATCATCCCCATCACTCACTATCATCCCCATCACTCACTATCACTCACGCATCATCTCCAACATTACCAATCATCCATCCCCATCACTCACTATCATCCCCATCACTCACTATCATCACTATCACTCACACGCATCATCTCCAACATTACCAATCATCCATCCCCATCACTCACTATCATCCCCATCACTCACTATCATCTCTATCACTCACACGCATCATCTCCAACATTACCAATCATCCATCCCCATCACTCACTATCATCCCCATCACTCACTATCATCACTATCACTCACACGCATCATCTCCAACATTACCAATCATCCATCCCCATCACTCACTATCATCCCCATCACTCACTATCATCCCCATCACTCACTATCATCACTATCACTCACACGCATCATCTCCAACATTACCAATCATCCATCCCCATCACTCACTATCATCCCCATCACTCACTATCATCCCCATCACTCACTATCATCACTATCACTCACGCATCATCTCCAACATTACCAATCATCCATCACCATCACTCACTATCATCCCCATCACTCACTATCATCACTATCACTCACACGCATCATCTCCAACATTACCAATCATCCATCCCCATCACTCACTATCATCCCCATCACTCACTATCATCCCCATCACTCACTATCATCACTATCACTCACACATCACTATCAATCACCATCACTCACAGACATCACTTCCAACACTACCGATCATTCTTCACCATCACTCATTATCACTCACCATCACTCACTTCCAACATTACCAATCATCCCTCATCATCACTCACTATCATCACTGACACACGCATCACCTCCAACACAACCAATCATCCTTCACCATCACTCACTATCATCACTATCACTCACACACAACATCTCCAACACAACCAACCACTGACACCCTTCCCATCCTACAACCAGACAACATTACATAACAAGTCTACCACAACATGTACGACCTAGATATCTATCTGTTGCAGGCGTCAACAACAACAACAGAACACAACAGATCACAACAGAACACAACAGATCACAACAGAACACAACAGATCACAACAGAACACAACAGATCACAACAGAACACAACAGATCACAACAGAACACAACAGATCACAACAGAACACAACAGATCACAAAAGATCACAACAGAACACAACAGATCACAACAGATCACAACAGATCACAAGAGAACACAACAGATCACAACAGATCACAACAGATCACAAGAGATCACAACAGAACACAACAGATCACAACAGATCACAACAGATAACAACAGATCACAACAGAACACAACAGAACACAACAGATCACAACAGATAACAACAGATCACAACAGATAACAACAGATCACAACAGAACACAACAGATCACAAGAGAACACAACAGATCACAACAGAACACAACAGATCACAAGAGATCACAACAGATCACAACAGATCACAACAGATCACAACAGATCACAACAGATAACAACAGATCACAACAGATCACAACAGAACACAACAGATCACAAGAGAACACAACAGATCACAACAGATCACAACAGATCACAACAGATCACAACAGATCACAACAGATCACAACAGATCACAACAGATCACAACAGAACACAACAGATCACAACAGAACACAACAGATCACAACAGAACACAACAGATCACAACAGATCACAACAGATCACAACAGATCACAACAGAACACAACAGATCACAACAGATCACAACAGATCACAACAGATCACAACAGATCACAACAGATCACAACAGATCACAACAGAACACAACAGATCACAACAGATCACAACAGATCACAACAGATCACAACAGATCACAACAGATAACAACAGATCACAACAGAACACAACAGATCACAAGAGATCACAACAGAACACAACAGATCACAACAGAACACAACAGATCACAACAGAACACAAGAGATCACAACAGAACACAAGAGATCACAACAGAACACAAGAGATCACAACAGAACACAAGAGATCACAACAGAACACAACAGATCACAACAGAACACAAGAGATCACAACAGAACACAACAGATCACAACAGAACACAACAGATCACAAGAGATCACAACAGAACACAACAGATCACAACAGAACACAAGAGATCACAACAGAACACAACAGATCACAACAGAACACAAGAGATCACAACAGAACACAAGAGATCACAACAGAACACAACAGATCACAACAGAACACAACAGATCACAACAGAACACAAGAGATCACAACAGAACACAACAGATCACAACAGAACACAACAGATCACAAGAGATCACAACAGAACACAACAGATCACAACAGATCACAACAGAACACAACAGATCACAACAGATCACAACAGAACACAACAGATCACAACAGAACACAACAGATCACAACAGATCACAACAGAACACAACAGATCACAACAGAACACAACAGATCACAACAGAACACAACAGATCACAACAGAACACAACAGATCACAAGAGATCACAACAGAACACAACAGATCACAAGAGATCACAACAGAACACAACAGATCACAAGAGATCACAACAGAACACAACAGATCACAAGAGATCACAACAGAACACAACAGATCACAAGAGATCACAACAGAACACAACAGATCACAAGAGATCACAACAGAACACAACAGATCACAACAGAACACAACAGATCACAAGAGATCACAACAGAACACAACAGATCACAAGAGATCACAACAGAACACAACAGATCACAAGAGATCACAACAGAACACAACAGATCACAACAGATCACAACAGAACACAACAGATCACAAGAGATCACAACAGAACACAACAGATCACAACAGATCACAACAGATCACAACAGATCACAACAGAACACAACAGATCACAAGAGATCACAACAGAACACAACAGATCACAAGAGATCACAACAGATCACAACAGATCACAACAGATCACAACAGATCACAACAGATCACAACAGATCACAACAGAACACAACAGATCACAACAGAACACAACAGAACACAACAGATCACAACAGAACACAACAGAACACAACAGAACACAACAGATCACAACAGAACACAACAGAACACAAGCCATCGTCTACTGAAGTCTTGAAGGGGGGGATGAGGGGAGGGGGGGTGGTTCCTTTGCCCCCCCCCACCACATTTGACCCCTAAACAACCCCCCGACCCCCGACCCATGACAGATGATGACCCTGAAGGGTTGGGGGGTAGTTAGCCACTCCGTCTTCAGTCATTACGATGATTCAAGAGTAATGAAACAGGACGAGGTTCATCATTTAGCATGAGGTCAAACTAATTAGCATACGAGGGTAAGTTAAGTAAGTAAGGGGAAGCAGAGAGCAGAATATTACACAAAATGAACCACTTGAATTATGAGGGAGATTGTTATAATCTTTTTTTTCTACAATATAATCTTTTTTCTACAACTCTTGAGAATTACAAACGACCAAAAAAACAAAAAAAAAAATATGAAAATTCCGCTAGAACGCATCCATATTTAACTCTCACAATATTTTACAAAGTTCGCCTTAACAGCTACGTCGATTTATTTTTTCTTATAACCAAGTTAACGATCTTAGTTTTGAAAGCCAAGGTAAGTTTAAAACAGTGTTAATTAACGTTAAATTACAAGGATAAATCTCCCGGGAAGAAAGTGTGGCCAAAACGTCATCTCGCGAACTGTGCTGGTCAAGTAAACAAAGGCCGGCGTGCTGACGTCATCCGCTGCTTCCCATCCGCCACACATCGCTGCTCCTGCATCATCAGCCCCCTCCATACTGTGGCCCGCTGAAACATTGCATTACACGAAATTACACTCACTGATAACTGAGTCAACGCGTAATTACCCTCGATAATAAGAAAATGAGCACAAGGCAAGATTCGGGCGTACGGGAAGCCAATTTTTTGACTCTGTGTTCTAGTGCATAACACACACACACACACACACACACACACACACATACACACACACATCCATGTTTATGCACTAATTAAGAGACCTAATTAACCTTGCTCTCTTCTTACTGCTAATGATAATTCCGATTATTTCTTTTGCCCTCAGAGAATTAAAACAACGATGACGCATGTTAACATTAATGAAAACAAAATTACATTAAATTAAATTAAAAAAAAAAGAAACGCACAATAGAATAATATGCTCAAACAGTGGATTTTAAACCTGTATCCCTGTATATATATATGTATATATATATGTATATATATATATATATATATATATATATATATATATATATATATATATATATATATATATATATATTGGTGCATAATTAACTATCTCCAAATATAATGGCAGAACTACCAAGCTAGTGCCATAATTAACTTGGTTTTCCCTACATATACATATGTAAGTTCAAAATGTACACATACCAGAAGCTAAATCAGTCTACCACGTCTACATATACAAGTATATGTAAGTTACATACATACGGACCACAAGTTAGATCAGGGTACCATGTCATTCGACATGAGAGAGAGAGAGAGAGAGAGAGAGAGAGAGAGAGAGAGAGAGAGAGAGAGAGAGAGAGAGAGAGAGAGAGTGTGTGTGTGTGTGTGTGTCAGACCAAGTGATGACTGGGTAGGGCAGACAATGGGAGTGAAGTGTAGGGTTGGAGAACATACGACTTAAAACATGAAGGACAGGAGGAAGAAGAGGATGAAGAAACAGATAAAAGAAACGGAACAATGAGAGGAAAGGAGGTAATGCCGGAAATGAAGGGAGGGGATGAGTGGCTGGGAGGAGGAGGAGGAGGAGGAGGAGGAGGAGGAGGAGGAGGAGGAGGAGGAGGAGGAGGAGGAGGAGGAGGAGGTGGAGGAGGTGGAGGTGGAGAGGCCAAAAACGAGAGAAATGGTTAAGATGGGGAAGGAGTGACTCATGTAAACAAGGACACTCCAGAGAAGAAGAGAACGGAGAGCAAGATTTGAAGGATATATATATATATATATATATATATATATATATATATATATATATATATATATATATATATATATATATATATATATCGGGAGCGGGGGCCTGGAAATCCTCCTCTCTCGTTTTTTTTTTAATTTTCCAAAAGAAGGAACAGAGAAGGGGGCCAAGTGAGGATATTCCAAAAAAGGCCCAGTCCTTTGTTCTTAACGCTACCTCCCTAACGCAGGAAATGGCGAATAGTTTAAAATATATATATATATATATATATATATATATATATATATATATATTATTTTTTTTTTATTTTGCTTTGTCGCTGTCTCCCGCGTTTGCGAGGTAGCGCAAGGAAACAGACGAAAGAAATGGCCCAACCCACCCCCATACACGATGTACACACACGCAAATATACATACCTATACATCTCAATGTACACATATATATTACACACACAGACACATACATATATACCCATGCACACAATTCACACTGTCTGCCTTTATTCATTCCCATCGCCACCTCGCCACACATGGAATACCATCCCCCTCCCCCCACAAGTGTGCGAGGTAGCACTAGGAAAAGACAACAAAGGCCCCATTCGTTCACACTCAGTCTCCAGCTGTCACGCAATAATGCCCGAAACCACAGCTCCCTTTCCACATCCAGGCCCCACACAACTTTCCATGGTTTACCCCAGACGCTTCACATGCCCTGATTCAATCCACTGACAGCACGTCAACCCCGGTATACCACATCGATCCAATTCCCTCTATTCCTTGCCCGCCTTTCACCCTCCTGCATGTTCAGGCCCCGATCACACAAAATCTTTTTCACTCCATCTTTCCACCTCCAATTTGGTCTCCCACTTCTCCTCGTTCCCTCCACCTCCGACACATATATCGTCTTGGTCAATCTTTCCTCACTCATTCTCTCCATGTGCCCAAACCATTTCAAAACACCCTCTTCTGCTCTCTCAACCACGCTCTTTTTATTTCCACACATCTCTCTTACCCTTACATTACTTACTCGATCAAACCACCTCACACCACACATTGTCCTCAAACATCTCATTTCCAGCACATCCATCCTCCTGCGCACAACTCTATCCATAGCCCACGCCTCGCAACCATACAACATTGTTGGAACCACTATTCCTTCAAACATACCCATTTTTGCTTTCCGAGATAATGTTCTCGACTTCCACACATTCTTCAAGGCTCCCAGGATTTTCGCCCTCTCCCCCACCCTATGATCCACTTCCGCTTCCATGGTTCCATCCGCTGCCAGATCCACTCCCAGATATCTAAAACACTTCACTTCCTCCAGTTTTTCTCCAATCAAACTCACCTCCCAATTGACTTGACCCTCAACCCTACTGTACCTAATAACCTTGCTCTTATTCACATTTACTCTTAAATTGGAAAGGATCACAATTTTGCGCGTGATCAAGATATTCCTATGAGTCCACGGGGGAAAATGAAACACGATAAGTTGCCAAGTGCACTTTCGTGTAATAATCACATCATCAGGGGAGACACAAGAGAGAAATATAAGTCAGTTGATATACATCGAAGAGACGATTTATATTCCCTCAAAGGCCCAGTCCTCTGTTCTTAACGCTACCTTGCTAACGCGGGAAATGGCGAATAGTATGAAAGATATATATATATATATATATATATATATATATATATATATATATATATATATATATATCGTTCAATCACAAAGAGGACTCGTTGAACGCGTCAGATGTCTTCGTTGAAATACTTCAAATAAACGAGAGATGCCAGTGTGTGTGTGTGTGTGTGTGTGTGTGTGTGTGTGTGTGTGTGTGTGTGTGTGTGTGTGTGTGTCGTGGCATTAACGCCACCAGGCATCACTGAACAGCCATGCATCATGCACGAGATGTTAATAACGTCTGGAGCATGACCTGAATAATCTATCAAACCTCGTTTTCCTTCACTCTCTCTCTCTCTCTCTCTCTCTCTCTCTCTCTCTCTCTCTCTCTCTCTCTCTCTCTCTCTCTCTCTCTCTCACGAAGACATTTTGAAAGACACCAGGCGAACTGGCCCGCCTAGGAGGCGTGAGGCAGGTGTGGGAGGTGGTGGTGGTGGAGAAGGAAGGAAGGAAAGAATGAATGAATGAATGAATGAAGGAAGGAAGGAATGAAGGAAGGAAGGAATGAAGGAAGGAAGGAAGGAAGAGGAGGAAGAGAACAAGGAGATGGCGCTTAGTGCAGGAATTTCGACTTTAAAATGGAAAAAGATGAAAGAAATGAATAGAAACTGGTAAAGGAAGGAATGAAGTAATGAAGGAAGGAAGGAAGAGGAGGAAGAGAACAAGGAGATGGCGCTTAGTGCAGGAATTTCGACTTTTAAAATGGAAAAAGATGAAAGAAATTAAGAGAAACTGGTGAACATGGATGAACATGACTTAGAGAGAGGAAGTACATGAGAAGACAAAGGAGGTACACCAGCCCACACACACACAAGACTCACCCAGTGTCGGGATGATTAAAAAAAAAAGGAAGATGCTTAAAAAAAAAAGAAAGATGATTAAAAAAAAAAAAAGGGAAGAAAAGTGGACTTGTGTTGACCATATGGCTCAATGGAGGAAGACAACACCATCCCAGCCAGCCAACCATGGACCACGAAGCGGCTCGGGTATCTACATGGCCCAACCCAGTGATGGAGAACCAGGCGGTTTCTAAATGAAACCATTCCCCCCCCATCCTATGGATGCCAAAAAGGGGGGGGGGAGGAGGAGCAGGAGGCAGTGGTATCTTAATTTAAAAAACACCCTAAGAAGGATGGGATGACCCCCCGGACCGACCATCAATGGACGGACGGAGGTGATAGTATCCTAAATCCCGTGCAACGGTTGTACGACCTGGCGGTATCGAAAATGAAGACCCCCCCATCACCCCCCTCCCCCATCCTATGGACGGTGGAAAAGGGGAAGGGAAAGAAGGGGTGGGGGGGGGGAGAGGGAAAGAAAGGGAAGGGGGTTGTTATCTTAATTAAATAAAGGGGGGGAAGGGGAAAAGGGGGGGGGGATGATGATGATAGGACGTCCTGTGAAGAACAGGAGAGGAATGAGGAGGAATGAGGAGGAGGAGAGGAATGAGGAGGAGGAGGAGGAGGAGGAGGAGAGGAATGAGGAGGAGGAGGAGGAGGAGGAGAGGAATGAGGAGGAGGAGAGGAATGAGGAAATGAGGAGGAGGAGGAGGAGGAAGACGAATGGAAGACCTGGTGAAGAAAGTAAGATAATAATTGAGTGTAGAGAGAGAGAGAGAGAGAGAGAGAGAGAGAGAGAGAGAGAGAGAGAGAGAGAGAGAGAGAGAGAGAGAGAGCAATGGAGCGTTGGTGTCTGGGTAATTACCCACCTGTACAGTACTAACAGGTAATTACACAGACACACACACACACACATCCCCCCCTACCCTCAGTGGATGGCATAGCCCCACGTACAGACCCCACGTACAGACCCCATGTACAGAACCCACGTACAGACCCCACGTACAGAACCCACGTACAGACCCCACGTACAGACCCCACGTACAGAACCCACGTACAGAACCCACGTACAGACCCCACGTACAGAACCCACGTACAGACCCCACGTACAGAACCCACGTACAGACCCCACGTACAGAACCCACGTACAGACCCCACGTACAGACCCCACGTACAGACCCCACGTACAGGCCCCACGTACAGAACCCACGTACAGACCCCACGTACAGACCCCACGTACAGAGCCCACGTACAGAACCCACGTACAGACCCCACGTACAGACCCCACGTACAGACCCCACGTACAGAACCCCACGTACAGAACCCACGTACAGACCCCACGTACAGAACCCACGTACAGACCCCACGTACTGACCCCACGTACAGAACCCACATACAGACCCCACGTACAGACCCCACGTACAGACCCCACGTACAGACCCCACGTACAGAACCCCACGTACAGAACCCACGTACAGACCCCACGTACAGGCCCCACGTACAGAACCCACGTACAGAACCCACGTACAGACCCCACGTACAGACCCCACGTACAGACCCCACGTACAGAACCCACGTACAGACCCCACGTACAGACCCCACGTACAGAACCCACGTAAAGACCCCACGTACAGACCCCACGTACAGACCCCACGTAAAGACCCCACGTACAGAACCCACGTACAGACCCCACGTACAGACCCCACGTACAGACCCCACGTACAGACCCCACGTACAGACCCCACGTACAGAACCCCACGTACAGAAACCACGTACAGACCCCACGTACAGACCCCACGTACAAACCCCACGTACAGACCCCACGTGCAGACCCCACGTACAGACCCCACGTACAGGCAGTTCAGTGTACGTGGTGACACACCCAGCCACCCTCTCGTCCCCAGACCATTTCGTGCCCTTAAGACACATGGTCAACAAGAACACGACCTAAAAATGCATCGCTGCTGTAAGGCAAGGACAGACACCCACTGTGATCATGATAACACACACGAGATAACACTCGTGTGTAACGCTGGCTTGTCAGTACACAGAAGGAAGATAACCACTGTATAACCCAGGCGTAGCGAGATAACACTACTGGTGTATAACACTGGTTTGTATGATAACAGATGCAAGATAACGACACTGTACAACCCTGGCTTGTATGATGACAGATGTAAGATAACAACACTATACAACCCTGGTTTGTATGATGACAGATGTAAGATAACAACACTGTACAACCCTGGCTTGTATAATGACAGATGCAAGATAACAACACTGTACAACCCTGGCTTGTATAATGACAGATGCAAGATAACAACACTACACAACCCTGGCTTGTATGATGACAGATGCAAGATAACAACACTATACAACCCTGGCTTGTATAATGACAGATGCAAGATAACAACATTATACAACCCTGGCGTGTATGATGACAGATGCAAGATAACAACACTATACAACCCTGGCGTGTATGATGACAGATGCAAGATAACAACACTATACAACCCTGGCTTGTATGATGACAGATGCAAGATAACACTATACAACCCTGGCGTGTATGATGACAGATGCAAGATAACAACACTATACAACCCTGGCTTGTATGATGACAGAGACAAGATAACAACACTATACAACCCTGGTTTGTATGATGACAGATGCAAGATAACAACACTATACAACCCTGGCTTGTATGATGACAAGATGCAAGATAACAACACTATACAACCCTGGCTTGTATGATGACAAGATGCAAGATAACAACACTATACAACCCTGGCTTGTATGACAGATGCAAGATAACAACACTATACAACCCTGGCTTGTATGATGACAAGATGCAAGATAACAACACTATACAACCCTGGCTTGTATGATGACAGAGACAAGATAACAACACTATACAACCCTGGCTTGTATGATGACAGATGCAAGATAACAACACTATACAACCCTGGCTTGTATGATGACAAGATGCAAGATAACAACACTATACAACCCTGGTTTGTATGATGACAGAGACAAGATAACAACACTATACAACCCTGGCGTGTATGATGACAGATGCAAGATAACAACACTATAAAACCCTGGCTTGTATGATGACAGAGACAAGATAACATTGTATAACCCTGGTTTGTATGATGACAGAGACAAGATAACAACACTATACAACCCTGGCTTGTATGATGACAAGATGCAAGATAACAACACTATACAACCCTGGCGTGTATGATGACAGATGCAAGATAACAACACTATACAACCCTGGTTTGTATGATGACAGAGACAAGATAACAACACTATACAACCCTGGCTTGTATGATGACAGATGCAAGATAACAACACTATACAACCCTGGCTTGTATGATGACAGATGTAAGATAACAACACTATACAACCCTGGCTTGTATAATGACAGATGCAAGATAACAACATTGTACAACCCTGGCTTGTATGATGACAGATGTAAGATAACAACACTATACAACCCTGGCTTGTATGACGACAGATGCAAGATAACAACACTATACAACCCTGGCTTGTATGATGACAGATGCAAGATAACAACACTATACAACCCTGGCTTGTATGATGACAGATGCAAGATAACAACACTATACAACCCTGGCTTGTATGACGACAGATGCAAGATAACAACACTATACAACCCTGGCTTGTATGATGACAGATGTAAGATAACAACACTATACAACCCTGGTTTGTAGGATGACAGATGCAAGATAACAACACTGTACAACCCTGGCTTGTATGATGACAGATGCAAGATAACAACACTATACAACCCTGGCTTGTATGATGACAGATGCAAGATAACAACACTATACAACCCTGGCTTGTATGATGACAGATGTAAGATAACAACACTATACAACCCTGGCTTGTATAATGACAGATGCAAGATAACAACACTGTACAACCCTGGCTTGTATGATGACAGATGTAAGATAACAACACTATACAACCCTGGCTTGTATGATGACAGATGCAAGATAACAACACTGTACAACCCTGGCTTGTATGATGACAGATGTAAGATAACAACACTGTACAACCCTGGCTTGTATGATGACAGATGCAAGATAACAACACTGTACAACCCTGGCTTGTATGATGACAGATGCAAGATAACAACACTATACAACCCTGGCTTGTATGATGACAGATGCAAGATAACAACACTATACAACCCTGGCTTGTATGATGACAGATGCAAGATAACAACACTATACAACCCTGGCTTGTATGATGACAGAGACAAGATAACAACACTATACAACCCTGGCTTGTATGATGACAGATGCAAGATAACAACACTATACAACCCTGGCTTGTATGATGACAGATGCAAGATAACAACACTATACAACCCTGGCTTGTATGATGACAGATGCAAGATAACAACACTATACAACCCTGGCTTGTATGATGACAGATGCAAGATAACAACACTATACAACCCTGGCTTGTATGATGACAGATGCAAGATAACAACACTATACAACCCTGGCTTGTATGATGACAGATGCAAGATAACAACACTATACAACCCTGGCTTGTATGATGACAGATGCAAGATAACAACACTATACAACCCTGGCTTGTATGATGACAGATGCAAGATAACAACACTATACAACCCTGGCTTGTATGATGACAGATGCAAGATAACAACACTATACAACCTGGCTTGTATGATGACAGAGACAAGATACAACACTATACAACCCTGGCTTGTATGATGACAGATGCAAGATAACAACACTATACAACCCTGGCTTGTATGATGACAGATGCACAGATAACTAACACTATACAACCAGGTTTGTATGATGACAGATGCAAGAGAAAAACACTATACAACTCCTGCTTGTTGATGCAGGAGACAAGATAAACCGCATCTATACCAACCTGCTTGTATGATGACAGCCAATGATAACACCACGGGACAACCCTGGCGTGTTTGATGCAGATGTAAGAGAACACAATGTACAACCCTTTGTTTGTATGATGACAGAGACATCGATTTATCAAACAATGCTGACTCCCAACTGGAGGTTAAAGTAGGATTAGCTCAGTCTGGATTATGTGCATCGGGAAGATAACTCCCGCTGGGATTGACACTCTGGGCTATTCGGGGAAAGGTATTATTATTACAATCCACTGACGAAAGTTAGGGTCGCGCCAAAGATGATGGAATATGGGTCAGTTTGTAATATGTTATTTGGTCCGATTGTTGGGTTTGGGTGCAGATATCTAAATTGTAAGTACTCTCATAAAGTGAAGATATTTATAGTCAGTAATATATTTAATTGAAGATATATAATTGTAACGACTCTCATAATCCGTGCCGCTATCGACTCGTAAGTGATATATTTCAGTGGCAGATATATAATAGTAGTAATATATTAAGTGCAGCTATATAATAGTAAGTAATATATTTACAGTGCAGAATATATAATAGTAAGTACTATATTTTTTAAAAAGTGGGTTGCAGATATAGCATATGTATGGTAATATAATTTAAGTGGAGTCTATAATAGTTAAGTAATATATTTAAGTGAAGCTATAGATGTAAGTCTATTAAGTTAAGTGGAGATATACTAATAGTAAGTATATCAATTTTCAGTGAAGATATATCGAATGTAAGTAATCTCATTTACGTGCCGATCTCTCTCGTACGTCTCTCATTTAAGTGAGATATAATAATAGTCCGTCATCTCTTTATATTGAAGATATAGAATAGTACGTCCATATATATATTTAGTGACGATATAGAATAGGTAGTCATATATTTAAGTGAACCTATATCATAGGAAGTCCTCTCTTTACCGTAGCCCGCTATCTACATCGTAACGTAATCTATTAAGCTGAAGATCTAGAATAGTAAGTCAGATATTTTAGTGTAAGATCTATAATAGTCAGTTATAATCATTTCCGTGGAGATATATACTAGTTAATGTAATATATTTAAGCGAAGATATATAATAGTATGTAAATAAATTTCAGGAAGATACTCTAATAGTAAGACTACTATTTAAGGTGACGCTAATAATCAGTAACGTTATCTCTTTTACGTGAAGCTATAGATATTAAGAACTAAATGTTACCGTGACGAGATCATATACTAGTCAGTACTATATTTAACGTCGTAGATACATCTCGTCGTACGAATCTATTTCAGTGCAGATCACATAAATCGTAAGTCCTCTCTATCATAGTAAGGCCTATCGTTAAGGTGAAGATATATATAGTCAGTAATTATATTTAAGAGAAGCTCTATACTAGTAGGTCAACATCTTTTCAGAGAAGATATATATAGTAAGTAATATCATCCATCAGAAAGTAATATATTTAAGTTGACGATATATAAATAGTAGGTCCTAACTTTCCGTAAGCGATATAGAATAGTAAGTCATATATTTTAAGTGAAGATATACTCATAGTCGGTAATCAATTTCAGTAATGATATAGAAATAGTAAGTATTATATAATTAGTAATACTATTACCGTGCAGAACTCTCCTTGTCGGTCAATATCTTTACCGTGCCGATATAGATAGTAAGTCATCACATAACCAGGACAGTCTCTCTTTAAGTGAAGATATATGCATAGGTAGGTAATCATATTTACGTGAAGATATATGATAGTTCAGTCAATATATTTAAGTGAAGATATAGATAGTAAGTAATATATTTCGTGAAGATATAAATAGAAGGTCTATACACCTTTACGTGACCGCTATCTACTAGTTAAAGCGAAATATATTTACGTGGAGATTACTCCTAAGTCCGTCCTCATCATTTCCGTGCGATATCTCATAGTAAGTAAATATCTTTAAGTGAAGATATATAATCGTCCGTCTACTTTTCACTCAGTGTCGATATCGCCTCGACACGTCCTCTATGTCGTTACGCTCTTCATCGTTAAGTCATACTCATATAATTGACGATATATACTAGTAAGTAAATATCTTAGAGCAGCTTAGATAGTAAGTTTAATCTATTTCAGTGAAGCTATATAATAGCTCAGTCTCTATTTAATTGCAGCTCTCTCCACAGGTCCGTACGTATCTTGACGTGAATATATATCGTCGTAAGTAAGATATTTTAAGTGAAGCATATATTACTAGTACAGTAATATATTTTAGTGAAGATATCAAATAAGTAAGTAAATATTTAAGTACGCTATATCATAGTCTCGTACTAATCATTTTCAGTGCCGCTCGAGCTCGTAAGTCAACTATTTAAGTGCAGCTAATAATAATAGTAAGGAGTATATATACAGTGGAAGATATATAATATGTCAGTCTATCTATAAGAGCCGATATATAAAAGTAAAGTCATATATTTTAAGTGAAGCATCTATCACACGTCCGTACTCAAATATCAGTGCCGCTCTCTTCAACTAGTAGTGTAAGTATTTAAGTGAAGATCTATCATCGTGAAGTCCATATATTTAAGTTGAAGATATATAATAGTACAGCTAATTTATTTAATTGAGATATATGAATAGTAAGTCAATATCTTTAAGTGAAGATCTCTGACTAGTAGTAATATATTTAAGTTGAAGCTTCTAATCGTACGTAATTTCTTTTAAGTGACGAATCTACTGTCAGTCCATCACTTTAAGTGAAGATATAGCGAGCTAAGTAATATATTTCAGATGAAGGCCTCGACTAAGTAAGTAATATTTTACGTGAAGATATATAATAGTCAGTAATAATATTTAAGAGCAGATCTATATAGATACGTATATATTTAAGTGCACGATATAGAAAAGTAAGTAATATCTATATACGGTGGACGATCGATCCTCGTCCCGTCCACTATATAAGTGACGATTAGGATAGTAAGTATATAAGTAAGAGAAGATATATAATAGAACGTAGTATCTTAAGTGAAGATATATAATAGTACGTCATCTACTTTAAGGAGATATATCATCGTACGTAATATATCTCAAGTGACGATCTCACCTCGTCAGTCCTCTCTTTAAGTGACGATGCTATTTAGTAAGTAATATATTTACAGTGAAAGAATATAATATAGTAAGTAGTATCTTTAACGTGAAGATTGTATAATTCTTGAAGTACTAAATTACGTGAAGTATATACTAGTCAGTAGTCTATTTAAGTGACGATCATACTCATGGTAAGACCTCTACTTTGAGGTGGCCGCACTACTGCTCGTCCGTCCTCTACTTTCCGTGAAGATATATAGTCATGTAATATATTTAAGAGAGATACTATAATAGTACAAGTCGTACATTTCTCCGTGCCGCACTCTCCTCGTCCGTAATCTCTTTCAGTGAAGATCCTCTAATAGTCAGTAAACTCTTTTTCCGTGCCGATATCGAATAGTCCGTACTATATTTAGTGCAGCTCACGCCTCGTACGTAATCTTCTTAAAGGCAGCTATATAATGTAAGTACTATATTTACGTGAATTACTATCATACTAGTAAGTAATATGTTTTTAAGTGCAGTTATCGCCTCGTCGTCCTACTCTGTATGTGCCGCTCTACGAATCGTACGTCCTATCTTTAGAGCCGATATAGCATAGTCAGTTCCACTCTTTAGTGCCGCTAACACAAATCCGACAACTCATTAAGTGACGATCATCTAATGTCAGTAAATATCAATAAGTGACGATATAGAACATGTAAGTAATCCATTTTAGTGCAAGATATAGGACTAGTAAGTTACTATCATCCGTGAAGAAATATAAATAAGTAACGACACAATATATTCAGTGCAGATATCTCATCAGTCGTACTATCTTTCAAAGTGCAGCACAATAAAAGTCAGTCGTACACTATAAGTGCAGCTCCTCTCACTAGTAAAGTAATCCTAAACCCGAGCACGTCTCTCCTCGTCAGCTCCTACATCATACGTGAGCTTACAACTCTCGACCGAACCTCACTGACCGTGGCGCACACACCACGTCAGTCATACACTTTACGTGCAGCTTCTCTCACGACCGTCCACATCAAAACGGCAGCTCAACACCCACAACACACACAAACCCCAACACACACAACACTCCATCGTCGACCATCATTCCGTGCCGCATCGACCAACGTACGTACTCATAAACCGTGACGCTCTCTACCTAGACACGTCAACTAATACCGTGCCGCTAAAAGCCAATGTCCGATCGATCAAATTCCGTGTCCCGCACACTCGACGTCCGACCACACATACCTTGCCAGCTCCTAAAACACGAACGACCTACAACACATTTCCGAGCCTCACTAGCACGACAGTCACATACAATTTCACGTAGCAGCTACACTCCTCCGACCGACCAAACAATACCGGCCTCACACAGCTCGGTACTACACCCACGCATACCTATCCAGAACCACTCCTCTTCCGCCTCTCATTCCGATCCGCACACACCAAGTATACCTCTATCTCACCGTTCCTGCACACGCCAGACTACCTTACCACTGCAGTCTCGAGTCCTCACATCACTTACCGACGACACAGTTCCGCCTGCCTCAAATATCACCACGAACTAACACACTAACCTATCCGCAACACCTTACCGTCCTTATAATCTCTGCCGAACACACCTAGACAGTCCTCTTTTTCGAGCGCAATCAAGCTCGTCCACATCCTCAAACTATCCGCACACACACTTCCTATACATACAACCTTTCCGCACTCACACTACCGATCACACAAACATGTAGCTCTCACTACCAAGTAATACTTCACAAACCTAGCCTCACACCCTCTACATACCACACCAAAACTATCCTCAACTGCATACGACACACAAACATATCAACCACCACTACCTACCACACAAACCTTGCCTCACACACCACTACCTACCACACAAAAACCTATCCTCACACTCCACTTCCTACTACAAAAACCGATCCTCACACACCATGACCTACCACACAAACATATCCTCACACACTCTACCTACCACACAACCTATCCTCACACACCACTACCTCACACAAACCTTTATCCTCACACACCAACTACCTACTACACAAACCTATCCCCACACAACAGACTACCTACAAACAATAACTTTTCAACACATCAACTACCTACCACACAAACCTACCCTTTTCACAACCCTACCTACTACACACCTATTCCTCACACACCATACCTTACCACACAAATTTATCCTACACTCCACTACTCCCCACAAAACCCTATCCCCCACATCACTCCCTACCACACAAACCAAATCCTCACACCCACTACCTCCACACAAAACCTAACCTCACACACCACAAACCTCACACAAACCTATCCTCACACTCCATTTCCCTACCAAAAACCTTCCTCACACACCACTTACCTACCCACAAACCTATCCTCCCCACACCACTACCTACCACACCAACTATCCCACACATCACTTCCTCCCACAACAAACCTATCCTCACCACACCACTACCTACCACAAAAACCCCTATCCTCACACACCACTACCTACCACACACACCTATCCTCACACCCCACAAACCTACCACACAAACCTATCCTCACACTCACTACCTCCCACACAAAACCTATCCTCCACACACCACTTCCTACCACACAAACCTATCCTCACACACTACTACCTACCACACAAACCTATCCTCACACACCACTACTTACCACACAAACCTATCCTCACACTCCACTACCTACCACACATACCTATCCTCACACACCACTACCTACCACACAAACCTATCCTCACACTCCACTACCTACCACACAAACCTATCCTCACACACCACTACCTACCACACAAACCTATCCTCACACATCACTACCTACCACACAAACCTATCCTCACACTCCACTACCTACCACACAAACCTATCCTCACACACCACTACCTACCACACAAACCTATCCTCACACATCACTACCTACCACACAAACCTATCCTCACACTCCACTACCTACCACACAAACCTATCCTCACACACCACTACCTACCACACACACCTATCCTCACACATCACTACCTACCACACAAGCCTATCCTCACACTCCACTACCTACCACACATACCTATCCTCACACACCACTACCTACCACACAAACCTATCCTCACACACCACTACCTACCACACAAACCTATCCTCACACTCCACTACCTACCACACAAACCTATCCTCACACACCACTACCTACCACACAAACCTATCCTCACACTCCACTACCTACCACACAAACCTATCCTCACACTCCACTACCTACCACACAAACCTATCCTCACACACCACTACCTACGACACAAACCTATCCTCACACACCACTACCTACCACACAAACCTATCCTCACACACCACTACCTACCACACACACCACTACCTACCACACAAACCTATCCTCACACTCCACTACCTACCACACAAACCTATCCACTCAGCAGATAACCTGGTCATAGACCATCAGCTCTTGTGACACATGTCTTCCCGTACAGACAGAGTTCAGAACAACACACACACACACACACACACACACACACACACACACACACACACACACACACAGAGCAGCTGAGGTTGGCAGATAGTGCCGTGGGTGTGTTATGTATTCGTTTTGGGGAAACTATTACAAAATGCTGCCGGGGTCTTCGGTAGCGAGGGCTGGCCCGCTCCCGACGCCGACCCCAGAGAGAGGGGAAAAATTCGGGATTAAATCCCGGCTATGCCTGGTATGTGACCCCCCCCCCCCCCCCAGCCCAGCCAGGGTTCCAGGTTATGAAAGTAACGCCTTCTTCTTCTTCTTCTTCTTCTTCTTCTTCTTCTTCTTCTTCTTCTTTTCTTCTTCTTATTCTTCTTCTTCTTTTCTTCTTCTTCTTCTTCTTCTTCTTTTCTTCTTCTTCTTCTTCTTCTTCTTCTTCTTCTTCTTTTCTTCTTCTTATTCTTCTTCTTCTTTTCTTCTTCTTCTTCTTCTTCTTCTTTACTTCTTCTTCTTCTTCTTCTTCTTCTTCTTCTTCTTCTTCTTCTTCTTTCTCTGGGGAAAAATCCGGGGAGAGCCTCGTAATATTATGCCTAGCACGTAGGGTCTGGAACCCGGGGGGGGCGGGGTGCTCAGGGGGGGAGGGAGGGGCAGCAGGGGATGCTGGTCTATTATTATTTTCTGTTTCTGTCCGTCCGTCTGTGTGTGTGTGTGTGTGTGTGTGTGTAACTGGCCCACATCTCCCAGACGTCCAAACTCGTATGGCGACTACGAGGGGCGGAAGCCGTGGTTGGTGGTGGGATGATCAGGTCAGGGAGACAAGTCCTCTCCTCCTGTAGTATCACACTGTCGAGGCAGGAACAGATGATGAAGGCAAGAGATGGAATACTTCGTCGTGCGTTTACAGTCGTCTGTGTTTACCTTCGGCTGGCAATGGGGTGAGAAAGATGTTTATAAACTCTCTCATTACCGACCTGGAATTCCATCAAGAGAAAATGGCATAAAAAAAGCATTTCGACCCAGATACAATCCAAGGATTTAAGAGACATAAAATAACTTCAGCTCCTGCTTCTACAACAAAATCCTCGACACTTGGAGACTTACCAGCGTAATGCCAACTTTAAAACTCCTCCCTTACCAAAACCATTTAACTCCCCTTCCTTCTTCCTCATCCTCCTCCTAGTACCTCCTTCTGTCACTTCTTTCCTCGGTAACCAAATTCTGTGAACCAATGATCCAAAACCGAATTCAGACAAACCACGCCACCATCCTCCCCCACGCACGATGGTTTCAGACCCCGACGCCACTCTCACTACCACACTCACACACAACACATCCTAGATGCATTCAACCAACCACAACCAACCAACCCCCACCCACTTCCTCCCCCGTCCCGCAAAATACTAGCGACAATAGACGTTAATAAAGCATTTGACACTGTCCTCCCCCTCCTAGCGACGCATCCCCACACAAAAGCTAATCGCCAACCAGCCTCCACAACAATGACAGAAAGCGTTTGACTGACACTCACCCACAATGCCTTCACCTCTCACTCACCCACAATGCCTTCACCTCTCACTCACCCACAATGCCTTCACCTCTCACTCACTCACAATGCCTTCACCTCTCACTCACCCACAATGCCTTCACCTCTCACTCACCCACAATGCCTTCACCTCTCACTCACTCACAATGCCTTCACCTCTCACTCACCCACAATGCCTTCACCTCTCACTCACCCACAATGCCTTCACCTCTCACTCACCCACAATGCCTTCGCCTCTCACTCAACCACAATGCCTTCACCTCTCACTCACCCACAATGCCTTCACCTCTCACTCACTCACAATGCCTTCACCTCTCACTCACCCACAATGCCTTCACCTCTCACTCACTCACAATGCCTTCACCTCTCACTCACCCACAATGCCTTCACCTCTCACTCACCCACAATGCCTTCACCTCTCACTCACCCACAATGCCTTCACCTCTCACTCATCCACAATGCCTTCACCTCTCACTCAACCACAATGCCTTCACCTCTCACTCAACCACAATGCCTTCACCTCTCACTCACCCACAATGCCTTCACCTCTCACTCACCCACAATGCCTTCACCTCTCACTCACCCACAATGCCTTCACCTCTCACTCAACCACAATGCCTTCACCTCTCACTCACCCACAATGCCTTCACCTCTCACTCAACCACAATGCCTTCACCTCTCACTCACCCACAATGCCTTCACCTCTCACTCACCCACAATGCCTTCACCTCTCACTCACCCACAATGCCTTTACCTCTCACTCACCCACAATGCCTTCACCTCTCACTCACCCACAATGCCTTCACCTCTCACTCACTCACAATACCTTCACCTCTCACTTACCCACAATGCCTTCACCTCTCACTCACCCACAATGCCTTCGCCTCTCACTCACTCACAATGCCTTCACCTCTCACTCACTCACAATGCCTTCACCTCTCACTCACTCACAATGCCTTCACCTCTCACTCACTCACAATGCCTTCACCTCTCACTCACTCACAATGCCTTCACCTCTCACTCACAATGCCTTCACCTCTCAAACCCTTCATCTCTACAAGCGAGGTCCCCCAAAAGCAGTTCTTTCAGTAAGTCGTTTCAATGTCTTCGTAAACGACCTCTTATTACCCCCAGGCCAACCTCAAACATGAAGAGATCTTACGTTGGCAGATGAACTCATAATCCCATGACAACATCTCCAGGCCACACTGACAACATCAAACCAGCAGCGATACAGTGCAAAAGTGGAACATTGACTCAATCACCCAGAACATAATGATTACATCCTCAGAGAAGTCCTCAATCACATTTTTTAACCCCAGTGAAATAATGAATGCATCTCACACTCTACACATACGATACACACCTGACATTCACTCAACTCATCAATAACATCAACACATAAACAAAATGCACTCAGGACCCCACAGCTGCCACCACATATGAACACGAGAGAGAACCTCTCATCATCCTGTGTAAACAAATCAAACGCTCCACACTAAACTACGCCTCACCTGCCTGGTTATCCACTCTTAAAAACCACATACGAGAAAGACATAATCCATACAAAACAGACCACTTATAATTATCACTAATTGCCTAACAACCGTAAACAATCATTACCTACACAACGAGACAAAGATCCTCCCCTCCCCACACCCCACAGTACCACCCCCACCCCACCCCAACCTGCTCACCATTCACTTCTGTGTCCCCACACTAGACCTCCCCTCCCCACACCCCACAGTACCGCCCCCACCACCCCAACCAACTCACCATTCACTTCTGAGTCCCCACACTAGACCTCCCCTCCCCACACCCCACAGTACCGCCCCCACCCCACCCCAACCTGCTCACCATTCACTTCTGAGTCCCCACACTAGACCTCCCCTCCCCACACCCCACAGTACCGCCCCCACCACCCCAACCTGCTCACCATTCACTTCTGTGTCCCCACACTAGACCTCCCTCCCCACACCCCACAGTACCGCCCCCACCCCACCCCAACCTGCTCACCATTCACTTCTGTGTCCCCACACTAGACCTCCCCTCCCCACACCCCACAGTACCGCCCCCACCACCCCAACCTGCTCACCATTCACTTCTGTGTCCCCACACTAGACCTCCCCTCCCCCTCCCCACACCCCACAGTACCGCCCCCACACCCCAACCTGCTCACCATTCACTTCTGTGTCCCCACACTAGATCTCCCCTCCCCACACCCCACAGTACCGCCCCCACACCCCAACCTGCTCACCATTCACTTCTGTGTCCCCACACTAGACCTCCCCTCCCCACACCCCACAGTACCGCCCCCACCACCCCAACCTGCTCACCATTCACTTCTGTGTCCCCACACTAGACCTCCCCTCCCCACACCCCACAGTACCGCCCCCACCCCACACCAACCTGCTCACCATTCACTTCTGAGTCCCCACACTAGACCTCCCCTCCCCACACCCCACAGTACCGCCCCCACCACCCCAACCTGCTCACCATTCACTTCTGTGTCCCCACACTAGACCTCCCCTCCCCACACCCCACAGTACCGCCCCCACCCCACACCAACCTGCTCACCATTCACTTCTGAGTCCCCACACTAGACCTCCCCTCCCCACACCCCACAGTACCGCCCCCACCACCCCAACCTGCTCACCATTCACTTCTGTGTCCCCACACTAGACCTCCCCTCCCCACACCCCACAGTACCGCCCCCACCCCACACCAACCTGCTCACCATTCACTTCTGAGTCCCCACACTAGACCTCCCCTCCCACCCTGCCTCACACTGCAGTAATCTCCCCTGCCTCACACTGCAGTAATCTCCCCTGCCTCACACTGCAGTAATCTCCCCTGCCTCACACTGCAGTAATCTCCCCTGCCTCACACTGCAGTAATCTCCCCTGCCTCACACTGCAGTAATCTCCCCTGCCTCACACTGCAGTAATCTCCCCTGCCTCACACTGCAGTAATCTCCCCTGCCTCACACTGCAGTAATCTCCCCTGCCTCACACTACAGTAATCTCCCCTGCTTCACACTGCAGTAATCTCCCCTGCCTCACACTGCGGTAA
>NC_092285.1:3035899-3048399 GCF_036320965.1 Panulirus ornatus
AGATAACAACACTATACAACCCTGGCTTGTATGATGACAGAGACAAGATAACAACACTATACAACCCTGGCTTGTATGATGACAGATGCAAGATAACAACACTATACAACCCTGGCTTGTATGATGACAGATGCAAGATAACAACACTATACAACCCTGGCTTGTATGATGACAGATGCAAGATAACAACACTATACAAACCTGGTTTGTATGATGACAGATGCAAGATAACAACACTATACAACCCTGGCTTGTGTGATGACAGATGCAAGATAACAACACTATACAACCCTGGCTTGTATGATGACAGATGCAAGATAACAACACTATACAACCCTGGCTAGTATGATGACAGATGTAAGATAACACCACTGTACAACCCTGGCTTGTATGATGACAGAGACAAGATAACACCACTGTACACCACTGGAGGTAAAGTAGGAAGGCCATGTCTGTATAATGTGCATGGGAAGATAACCTTCTCTTGGAATGCCACACTGGGCAATACGTGGAAATAAAATCCACTGACGAAAAGATATGGCGCTCCACTAAAGATGAGAAAATGGACGAAATTCAACAGAAAATGACACAATAATGGGAAATTATCCTCACACACCACTACCTACCACACAAACCTATCCTCACACACCACTACCTACCACACAAACCTATCCTCACACACCATTACCTACCACACAAACCTATCCTAACACTCCACTACCTACCACACAAACCTATCCTCACACATCACTACCTACCACACAAACCTATCCTCACACACCACTACCTACCACACAAACCTATCCTCACACTCCACTACCTACCACACATACCTATCCTCACACACCACTACCTACCACACAAACCTAGCCTCACACACCACTACCTACCACACAAACCTATCCTCACACACCACTACCTACCACACAAACCTATCCTAACACTCCACTACCTACCACACAAACCTATCCTCACACATCACTACCTACCACACAAACCTATCCTCACACACCACTACCTACCACACAAACCTATCCTCACACACCACTGCCTACCACACATACCTATCCTCACACACCACTACCTACCACACAAACCTATCCTCACACACCACTACCTACCACACATACCTATCCTCACACACCACTACCTACCACACAAACCTATCCTCACACACCACTACCTACCACACAAACCTATCCTCACACACCACTACCTACCACACAAACCTATCCTCACACACCACTACCTACCACACAAACATATCCTCACACTCCACTACCTACCACACACACCACTACCTACCACACAAACCTATCCTCACACACCACTACCTACCACACAAACCTATCCTCACACTCCACTACCTACCACACATACCTATCCTCACACACCACTACCTACCACACAAACCTATCCTCACACACCACTACCTACCACACATACCTATCCTCACACACCACTACCTACCACACAAACCTATCCTCACACACCACTACCTACCACACAAACCTATCCTCACACACCACTACCTACCACACAAACCTATCCTCACACACCACTACCTACCACACAAACCTATCCTCACACACCACTACCTACCACACATACCTATCCTCACACACCACTACCTACCACACAAACCTATCCTCACACACCACTACCTACCACACAAACCTATCCTCACACACCACTACCTACCACACAAACCTATCCTAACACTCCACTACCTACCACACAAACCTATCCTCACACATCACTACCTACCACACAAACCTATCCTCACACTCCACTACCTACCACACATACCTATCCTCACACACCACTACCTACTACACAAACCTATCCTCACACACCACTACCTACCACACAAACCTATCCTCACACACCACTACCTACCACACAAACCTATCCTCACACACCACTACCAACCACACGAACCTATCCTCACACACCACTACCTACCACACAAACCTATCCTCACACACCACTACCTACCACACAAACCTATCCTCACACACCACTACCTACCACACAAACCTATCCTCACACACCACTACCTACCACACAAACCTATCCTCACACACCACTACCTACCACACAAACCTATCCTCACACACCACTACCTACCACACAAACCTATCCTCACACACCACTACCTACCACACAAACCTATCCTCACACACCACTACCTACCACACAAACCTATCCTCACACACCACTACCTACCACACAAACCTATCCTCACACACCACTACCTACCACACACACCACTACCTACCACACAAACCTATCCTCACACACCACTACCTACCACACAAACCTATCCTCACACACCACTACCTACCACACATACCTATCCTCACACACCACTACCTACCACACAAACCTATCCTCACACACCACTACCTACCACACATACCTATCCTCACACACCACTACCTACCACACAAACCTATCCTCACACACCACTACCTACCACACAAACCTATCCTCACACACCACTACCTACCACACAAACCTATCCTCACACACCACTACCTACCACACAAACCTATCCTCACACACCACTACCTACCACACAAACCTATCCTCACACACCACTACCTACCACACAAACCTAGCCTCACACACCACTACCTACCACACAAACCTATCCTCACACACCACTACCTACCACACAAACCTATCCTCACACACCACTACCTACCACACATACCTATCCTCACACACCACTACCTACCACACAAACCTATCCTCACACACCACTACCTACCACACAAACCTATCCTCATACACCACTACCTACCACACAAACATATCCTCACACACCACTACCTACCACACAAACCTATCCTCACACTCCACTACCTACCACACAAACCTATCCTCACACACCACTACCTACCACACAAACCTATCCTCACACACCACTACCTACCACACAAACCTATCCTCACACACCACTACCTACCACACAAACCTATCCTCACACACCACTACCTACCACACAAACCTATCCTCACACACCACTACCTACCACACAAACTATCCTCACACACCACTACCTACCACACAAACCTATCCTCACACACCACTACCTACCACACAAACCTATCCTCACACTCCACTACCTACCACACAAACCTATCCTCACACACCACTACCTACCACACAAACCTATCCTCACACTCCACTACCTACCACACAAGCCTATCCTCACACACCACTACTTACCACACAAACCTATCCTCACACACCACTACCTACCACACAAACCTATCCTCACACTCCACTACCTACCACACAAACATATCCTCACACACCACTACCTACCACACAAACCTATCCTCACACACCACTACCTACCACACAAACCAATCCTCACACTCCACCACTTACCACACAAACCTATCCTCACACACCACTACCTACCACACAAACCTATCCTCACACTCCACTACCTACCACACAAACCTATCCTCACACTCCACTACCTACCACACAAACCGATCCTCACACACCACTACCTACCACACAAACCTATCCTCACACTCCACTACCTACCACACAAACATATCCTCACACACCACTACCTACCACACAAACCTATCCTCACACTCCACTACCTACCACACAAACCTATCCTCACACTCCACTACCTACCACACAAACCTATCCTCACACACCGCTACCTACCACACAAACCTATCCTCACACACCACTACCTACCACACAAACCTATCCTCACACACCACTACCTACCACACAAACCTATCCTCACACACCACTACCTACCACACAAACCTATCCTCACACACCACTACCTACCACACAAACCTATCCTCACACACCACTACCTACCACACAAACCTATCCACTCAACAGATAACCTGGTCATGGACCATCAGCTCTTGTGTTATCTGTCCTTCCCATGTACTGTCCTCCAGCAGATAACCTGGTCATTGACCATCAGGCCTTGTGTTATCTGTCCTTCCCATGTACTGTCCTCCAGCAGATAACCTGGTCATAGACCATCAGGTCTGGTGTTATCTGTCCTTCCCATGTACTGTCCTCCAGCAGATAACCTGGTCATTGACCACCAGGCCTTGTGTTATCTGTCCTTCCCATGTACTGTCCTCCAGGAGATAACCTGGTCATAGACCATCAGGTCTTGTGTTATCTGTCCTTCCCATGTATACTGTCCTCCAGCAGATAACCTGGTCATAGACCATCAGGTCTGGTGTTATCTGTCCTTCCCATGTACTGTCCTCCAGCAGATAACCTGGTCATAGACCATCAGGTCTTGTGTTATCTGTCCTTCCCATGTATACTGTCCTCCAGCAGATAACCTGGTCATAGACCATCAGGTCTGGTGTTATCTGTCCTTCCCATGTACTGTCCTCCAGCAGATAACCTGGTCATAGACCATCAGGTCTTGTGTTATCTGTCCTTCCCATGTACTGTCCTCCAGCAGATAACCTGGTCATAGACCATCAGGTCTTGTGTTATCTGTCCTTCCCATGTATACTGTCCTCCAGCAGATAACCTGGTCATAGACCATCAGGTCTTGTGTTATCTGTCCTTCCCATGTACTGTCCTCCAGCAGATAACCTGGTCATAGACCATCAGGTCTTGTGTTATCTGTCCTTCCCATGTATACTGTCCTCCAGCAGATAACCTGGTCATAGACCATCAGGTCTTGTGTTATCTGTCCTTCCCATGTACTGTCCTCCAGCAGATAACCTGGTCATAGACCATCAGGTCTTGTGTTATCTGTCCTTCCCATGTATACTGTCCTCCAGCAGATAACCTGGTCATAGACCATCAGGTCTTGTGTTATCTGTCCTTCCCATGTACTGTCCTCCAGCAGATAACCTGGTCATAGACCATCAGGTCTTGTGTTATCTGTCCTTCCCATGTATACTGTCCTCCAGCAGATAACCTGGTCATAGACCATCAGGTCTTGTGTTATCTGTCCTTCCCATGTACTGTCCTCCAGCAGATAACCTGGTCATAGACCATCAGGTCTTGTGTTATCTGTCCTTCCCATGTATACTGTCCTCCAGCAGATAACCTGGTCATAGACCATCAGGTCTTGTGTTATCTGTCCTTCCCATGTACTGTCCTCCAGCAGATAACCTGGTCATAGACCATCAGGTCTTGTGACACATGTCTTCCCGTACAGACAGAGTTCAGAACAACACACACACATACACACACACACATACACACACACACACACACACACACACACACGAGCAGCAGCAGCTGAGGTTGGCAGATAGTGCCGTGGGTGTGTTATGTATTCGTGGTGGGGAAACTATTATATAATGCTGCCGGGGTCTTCGGTAGCGAGGGCTGGCCCGCTCCCGACGCCGACCCCAGAGAGAGGGGAAAAAATTCGGGATTAAATCCCGGCTATGCCTGGTATGTGACCCCCCCCCCCCCAGCCCAGCCAGGGTTCCAGGTTATGAAAGTAACGCCTTTTCTTCTTCTTCTTCTTCTTCTTCTTTTCTTCTTCTTCTTCTTCTTCTTCTTTTCTTCTTCTTCTTCTTCTTCTTCTTCTTCTTCTTCTTCTTTTCTTCTTCTTCTTCTTCTTCTTCTTTTCTTCTTCTTCTTCTTCTTCTTCTTCTTCTTCTTCTTCTTCTTTTCTTCTTCTTCTTCTTCTTCTTCTTCTTTTCTTCTTCTTCTTCTTCTTCTTCTTTTCTTCTTTTCTTCTTTCTCTGGGGAAAAATCCGGGGAGAGCCTCGTAATATTATGCCTAGCACGTAGGGTCTGGAACCCGGTGGGGGGGGGGGGGGGGGGGAGGGAGGGGCAGCAGGGGATGCTGGTCTATTATTATTTTCTGTTTCTGTCCGTCCGTCTGTGTGTGTGTGTGTGTGTGTAACTGGCCCACATCTCCCAGACGTCCAAACTCGTATGGCGACTACGAGGGGCGGAAGCCGTGGTTGGGGGTGGGATGATCAGGTCAGGGTGACAAGTCCTCTCCTCCTGTAGTATCACACTGTCGAGGCAGGAACAGATGATGAAGGCAAGAGATGGAATACTTCGTCGTGGGTTTACAGTCGTCTATGTTTACCTTCGGCTGGCAATGGGGTGAGAAAGATGTTTACAAACTCTCTCATTACCGACCTTCCATCAAGAGAAAATGGCACAGAAAAAAAGCATTTCGACCCAGATACAATCCAAGGATTTAAGAGACATAAAATAACTTCAGCTCTTCCTTCTACAACAAAATCCTCGACACTTGGAGACTTACCAGCGTAATGCCAACTCTAAAACTCCTCCCTTACCAAAACCATTTAACTCCCCTTCCTTCTTCCTCATCCTCCTCCTAGTACCTCCTTCTGTTATTTCCTTCCTCGGTAACCAAATTCTGTGAACTAATGATCCAAAACCGAATTCAGACAAACCACGCCACCCTCCTCCCCCACGCACGATGGTTTCAGACCCCGACGCCACTCTCACTACCACACTCACACACAACACATCCTAGATGCATTCAACCAACCACAACCAACCAACCCCCACCCACCTCCTCCCCCGTCCCGCAAAATACTAGCGACAATAGACGTTAATAAAGCATTTGACACTGTCCTCCCCCTCCTAGCGACGCATCCCCACACAAAAGCTAATCGCCAACCAGCCTCCACAACAATGACAGAAAGCGTTTGACTGACACTCACCCACAATGCCTTTACCTCTCACTCACCCACAATGCCTTCACCTCTCACTCACCCACAATGCCTTCACCTCTCACTCACCCACAATGCCTTCACCTCTCACTCACTCACAATGCCTTCACCTCTCACTCACCCACAATGCCTTCACCTCTCACTCACCCACAATGCCTTCACCTCTCACTCACTCACAATACCTTCACCTCTCACTCACTCACAATACCTTCACCTCTCACTCACCCACAATGCCTTCACCTCTCACTCACTCACAATGCCTTCACCTCTCACTCAACCACAATGCCTTCACCTCTCACTCACCCACAATGGCTTCACCTCTCACTCACTCACAATGCCTTCACCTCTCACTCAACCACAATGCCTTCACCTCTCACTCACCCACAATGCCTTCACCTCTCACTCACCCACAATGCCTTCACCTCTCACTCACCCACAATGCCTTCACCTCTCACTCACTCACAATGCCTTCACCTCTCGCTCACCCACAATGTCTTCACCTCTCACTCACCCACAATGCCTTCACCTCTCACTCACTCACAATGCCTTCACCTCTCACTCACCCACAATGCCTTCACCTCTCACTCACCCACAATGCCTTCGCCTCTCACTCACCCACAATGCCTTCACCTCTCACTCACCCACAATGCCTTCACCTCTCACTCACTCACAATGCCTTCACCTCTCACTCACTCACAATGCCTTCACCTCTTACTCACCCACAATGCCTTCACCTCTCACTCACCCACAATGCCTTCACCTCTCACTCACCCACAATGCCTTCGCCTCTCACTCACCCACAATGCCTTCACCTCTCACTCACCCACAATGCCTTCACCTCTCACTCACCCACAATGCCTTCACCTCTCACTCACCCACAATGCCTTCACCTCTCACTCACCCACAATGCCTTCACCTCTCACTCACCCACAATGCCTTCACCTCTCACTCACCCACAATGCCTTCACCTCTCACTCACCCACAATGCCTTCACCTCTCACTCACTCCACAATGCCTTCACCTCTCACTCACCCACAATGCCTTCACCTCTCACTCACTCACAATGCCTTCACCTCTCACTCACCCACAATGCCTTCACCTCTCACTCACTCACAATGCCTTCACCTCTCACTCACTCACAATGCCTTCACCTCTCACTCACTCACAATGCCTTCACCTCTCACTCACCCACAATGCCTTCACCTCTCACTCACCACAATGCCTTCACCTCTCACTCACCCACAATGCCTTCACCTCTCACTCACCCACAATGCCTTCACCTCTCACTCACCCACAATGCCTTCACCTCTCACTCACTCACAATGCCTTCACCTCTCACTCACTCCACAATGCCTTCACCTCTCACTCACCCACAATGCCTTCACCTCTCACTCACCCACAATGCCTTCACCTCTCACTCACTCACAATGCCTTCACCTCTCACTCACCCACAATGCCTTCACCTCTCACTCACCACAATGCCTTCACCTCTCACTCACTCCACAATGCCTTCACCTCTCACTCACTCACAATGCCTTCACCTCTCACTCACCTCACAATGCCTTCACCTCTCACTCACCACAATGCCTTCACCTCTCACTCACCCACAATGCCTTCACCTCTCACTCACCACAATGCCTTCACCTCTCACTCACCACAATGCCTTCACCTCTCACTCACCCACAATGCCTTCACCTCTCACTCACCCACAATGCCTTCACCTCTCACTCACCCACAATGCCTTCACCTCTCACTCACCCACAATGCCTTCACCTCTCACTCACTCACAATGCCTTCACCTCTCACTCACCCACAATGCCTTCACCTCTCACTCACCCACAATGCCTTCACCTCTCACTCACTCACAATGCCTTCACCTCTCACTCACCCACAATGCCTTCACCTCTCACTCACTCACAATGCCTTCACCTCTCACTCACCCACAATGCCTTCACCTCTCACTCACTCACAATGCCTTCACCTCTCACTCACCCACAATGCCTTCACCTCTCACTCACTCACAATGCCTTCACCTCTCACTCACCCACAATGCCTTCACCTCTCACTCACCACAATGCCTTCACCTCTCACTCACCACAATGCCTTCACCTCTCACTCACCACAATGCCTTCACCTCTCACTCACCCACAATGCCTTCACCTCTCACTCACCCACAATGCCTTCACCTCTCACTCACTCACAATGCCTTCACCTCTCACTCACCCACAATGCCTTCACCTCTCACTCACTCACAATGCCTTCACCTCTCACTCACCCACAATGCCTTCACCTCTCACTCACTCACAATGCCTTCACCTCTCACTCACCCACAATGCCTTCACCTCTCACTCACTCACAATGCCTTCACCTCTCACTCACCCACAATGCCTTCACCTCTCACTCACTCACAATGCCTTCACCTCTCACTCACTCACAATGCCTTCACCTCTCACTCACTCACAATGCCTTCACCTCTCACTCACCCACAATGCCTTCGCCTCTCACTCAACCACAATGCCTTCACCTCTCACTCACCCACAATGCCTTCACCTCTCACTCACTCACAATGCCTTCACCTCTCACTCACTCACAATGCCTTCACCTCTCACTCACCCACAATGCCTTCACCTCTCACTCACCCACAATGCCTTCACCTCACCACTCACAATGCCTTCTCCTCCTCACTCACCCAGCAATGCCTTCACTCTCACTCACTCACAATGCCTTCACCTCTCACTCACCCACAATGCCTTCACCTCTCACTCACCCACAATGCCTTCACCTCTCACTCACCCACAATGCCTTCACCTCTCACTCACTCACAATGCCTTCACCTCTCACTCACTCACAATGCCTTCGCCTCTCACTCACTCACAATGCCCTCACCTCTCATTCACCCACAATGCCTTTACCTCTCACTCACTCACAATGCCTTCACCTCTCACTCACTCACAATGCCTTCACCTCTCACTCACTCACAATGCCTTCGCCTCTCACTCACTCATAATGCCCTCACCTCTCACTCACCCACAATGCCTTTACCTCTCACTCACTCACAATGCCTTCACCTCTCACTCACTCACAATGCCTTCACCTCTCACTCACTCACAATGCCTTCACCTCTCACTCACAATGCCTTCGCTTCTCACTCACTCACAATGCCTTCACCTCTCACTCACCCACAATGCCTTCACCTCTCACTCACTCACAATGCCTTCACCTCTCACTCACTCACAATACCTTCACCTCTCACTCACTCACAATACCTTCACCTCTCACTTACCCACAATGCCTTCACCTCTCACTCACCCACAATGCCTTCGCCTCTCACTCACTCACAATGCCTTCACCTCTCACTCACCCACAATGCCTTCGCCTCTCACTCACTCACAATGCCTTCACCTCTCACTCACTCACAATGCCTTCACCTCTCACTCACAATGCCTTCACCTCTCAAACCCTTCATCTCTACAAGCGAGGTCCCCCAAAAGTAGTTCTTTCTGCAACTAGTTTGAATGTCTTCGTAAACGACCTCTTATTACCCCAGGCCAACCTCAAACATGAAGAGATCTTACGTTGGCAGATGAACTCATAATCCCATGACAACATCTCCAGGCCACACTGACAACATCAAACCAGCAGCGATACAGTGCAAAAGTGGAACACTGACTCAATCACCCAGAACATAATGATTACATCCTCAGAGAAGTCCTCAATCACATTTTTTAACCCCAGTGAAATAATGAATGCATCTCACACTCTACACATACGATACACACCTGACATTCACTCAACTCATCAATCACATCAACACATAAACAAAATGCACTCAGGACCCCACAGCTGCCACCACATATGAACACGAGAGAGAACCTCTGATCGTCCTGTGTAAACAAATCAAACGCTCCACACTAGACTACGCCTCACCTGCCTGGTTATCCACTCTTAAAAACCACATACGAGAAAGACATAATCCATACAAAACAGACCACTTATTATTATCACTAATTGCCTAACAACCGTAAACAATCATTACCCTACACAACGAGACAAAGATCCTCCCCACACCCCACAGTACCGCCCCAACCCCCCCAACCTGCTCATCATTCACTTCTGAGTCCCCACACTAGACCTCCCCTCCCTCCCTGCCTCACACTACAGTAATCTCCCCTGCCTCACACTGCAGTAATCTCCCCTGCTTCACACTGCAGTAATCTCCCCTGCCTCACACTGCAGTAATCTCCCCTGCCTCACACTGCAGTAATCTCCCCTGCCTCACACTGCAGTAATCTCCCCTGCCTCACACTGCAGTAATCTCCCCTGCCTCACACTGCAGTAATCTCCCCTGCCTCACACTGCAGTGATCTCCCCTGCCTCACACTGCAGTAATCTCCCCTGCCTCACACTGCGGTAATCTCCCCTGCCTCACACTGCGGTAATCTCCCCTGCCTCACACTGCAGTAATCTCCCCTGCCTCACACTGCAGTAATCTCCCCTGCCTCACACTGCAGTAATCTCCCCTGCCTCACACTGCAGTAATCTCCCCTGCTTCACACTGCAGTAATCTCCCCTGCCTCACACTGCAGTAATCTCCCCTGCCTCACACTGCAGTAATCTCCCCTGCCTCACACTGCAGTGATCTCCCCTGCCTCACACTGCAGTAATCTCCCCTGCCTCACACTGCGGTAATCTCCCCTGCCTCACACTGCAGTAATCTCCCCTGCCTCACACTGCAGTAATCTCCCCTGCCTCACACTGCAGTAATCTCCCCTGCCTCACACTGCAGTAATCTCCCCTGCTTCACACTGCAGTAATCTCCCCTGCCTCACACTGCAGTAATCTCCCCTGCCTCACACTGCAGTAATCTCCCCTGCCTCACACTGCAGTGATCTCCCCTGCCTCACACTGCAGTAATCTCCCCTGCCTCACACTGCGGTAATCTCCCCTGCCTCACACTGCGGTAATCTCCCCTGCCTCACACTGCAGTAATCTCCCCTGCCTCACACTGCAGTAATCTCCCCTGCCTCACACTGCAGTAATCTCCCCTGCCTCACACTGCAGTAATCTCCCCTGCTTCACACTGCAGTAATCTCCCCTGCCTCACACTGCAGTAATCTCCCCTGCCTCACACTGCAGTAATCTCCCCTGCCTCACACTGCAGTAATCTCCCCTGCCTCACACTGCGGTAATCTCCCCTGCCTCACACTGCAGTAATCTCCCCTGCCTCACACTGCAGTAATCTCCCCTGCCTCACACTGCGGTAATCTCCTCTGCCTCACACATCCCTCCTCCCCCCAACATGTATGACCTCACAGCTCATAAACACCCGACCTCCCACACCAGACATACACTCAGGAGGACCTACACTCCCCAGACATACACTCAGGAGGACCAACACTCCCCAGACATACACTCAGGAGGAGCTACACTCCCCAGACATACACTCAGGAGGACCCACACTCCCCAGACATACACTCAGGAGGACCTACACTCCCCAGACATACACTCAGGAGGAGCTACACTCCCCAGACATACACTCAGGAGGAGCTACACTCCCCAGACATACACTCAGGAGGACCTACACTCCCCAGACATACACTCAGGAGGACCTACACTCCCCAGACATACACTCAGGAGGAGCTACACTCCCCAGACATACACTCAGGAGGACCTACACTCCCCAGACATACACTCAGGAGGACCTACACTCCCCAGACATACACTCAGGAGGACCTACACTCCCCAGACATACACTCAGGAGGACCTACACTCCCCAGACATACACTCAGGAGGACCTACACT